>NC_081413.1:44827860-45125360 GCF_030272615.1 Cryptomeria japonica
GACTGGGACACCAGTGCAGCATGTTGTCATCCTATGTGGACAAAGTACATAGACCTTATAGAAATGACAAATATAGCTATGCTACTAAAAAAATGATGTAATAATAAGCTAAGCTAATTAATAAAAAATGTGTGACACTAAAATAAAGTTAGAAAGTATAAAGAAAGCTTACAACCAGTCCATGATTGAAGCCTCCAACAAGATAGATATTTTCCCTCTCAATTACAAACTTGCACACAAATAAGAAAAGAAAATGTTGGGGGTTGTATTTAGAGGTCTGCCTCAGTTAGACCCATGTTTTGGTGTTTCCACCTCCATGGACAACCTAGATAGTAACAATGATAGGAAAGAAAATGATAAAGATAAGAAATGGACAATTAAAACAATAGATAAGTTGAATAGAGAGATTATGGATATGCAAATTAATTAAGAAAGAGAATGAAATCCCCTCCAACACTTGTGAAGATGACACCACGGGTTCTCCAAGAAGCTGCAACAATGGTGATCTTCAAATGTTGGAAAAATCTATGTATGATGAGGATAATGGACACCAAGAGATCAAGTTAATTCTCAAAATGATCAAGAATCCCTTCAAATTACAAAAATACTTGAGATATAGCTATTGGAAGGAATCCCGACATCAGTGACCACAGATAAAGGCATTATAAACTCTTTCCAGCATAGGCATAACGCTCAAGCAACCACCTATGGATTGATAGATTCGCAGGACAATAGTATGGTGTGTGGACATCTCCGCGATGCGGTTGAATCCATCGGTCAATTGATCAACATGCTTGATAGAAGACAAGTTCTAAGTAGACAAGGCAATCTGTTAGCACACATTTTTACAAAATACTTTGTGCTATAATAGATGTCCCTTTTCTTATCATTTGAGAATTTACTGTGAGTGTTTTATATGCAGGAGCATACTAAAGAAAATGGAGCTATCCAAAGATTAACTGGCATCACCAAGACCCCCAAACCTATGCATATAAAATAGTGGAAAAGGCTTTGGAACTTTCAAGTGTGCTGCGCTAGCAGAGGGAAAGCCTTTATCCCACATTGTTTTTGGGATAAGCTCATTTTACATTTAAATCCAAAGCGGACCATATGATAACTGTCAAAAGACAAAAGGATTTTGGCGTGAAGAAGGCTGAAGTTGGTGGACCCCACATGCATGTGTATCCCGAGGAAACCAAAATTTTACAATAAACTAGCAAGGATGGAGGTTAAAAATTGAGCAAGTTTGACTGATCGGACGGTGATCACAGAGGATCTAATGGTTGTCTCTATGTTGCAAGGAAGAGATGCACACTGGTTTAAACCCGTGACTTGGTGACTAAGCACGTGCAGAAAAGGGGAGGTTAATGAGCATGTAAGTTCAAAGTGGATCAACGAACATCGCTATACCGCAAGATGAAGTTGCATGACCTATATCCCCCATGACATAGCGACTGTCAAGGTGGCAGATGAGGTGTCATCCTAGTAGATCTGCAAGAGAATCAAGATGTGCCACATGGTGGAGTGCAGAAGAAGAACCTAGGTCTAGTGGTGGATGAAATGGAAAGATAGATAGGGTCCAATGGCATTCATGGTGGATCTGTAGGCAAACCAAAAAGTGACACACGACACAGATAGATAAATAAAAGAGAGAGCCACTCAGGTAGGGTTAAAGGCCGAGTAGATAAGGACGGTTGGACAAATTCATCCAATGGTGGTCGCTATATCGTGATCAAAAGGTGCTCGATGTGTATTCATCATGACTTGGTGACTAACCACTAGTGGCAAGCAGTAGACTGAGGCGATTAAGGCAAATGGTTGAAGTGAAACAGTCCAGTGGTGTAGAGATTATCGAACAAACTTAAGCTGCGATGGATCTCAAAAAAGACTCACCGAAAGCAACAGTTTCATCAACATGAGGTTCAGCGAAGAAATCAGATGCGGTCCCATTGAAAACAAAAGGAAATAATGAAAGGATGATGAATATTTGCCAACGATTTTTATCGAGACAGAAAATAGAAGACACATTATTAAAGCATCATTTAGTATTTTTAAAGATTCTCATTTGTAATTTTTTATTAAACCAAAGGGTGTGTCCTTTGGAGGGAAATTGTCTGTGTATGAAAGGGTGTGTCCTTTCATATATTCCTTTAATTCAGATACTTATAGGGAGTCATATTTTATGTAAAAGAGGAGGAGTCACAAGAATGAGAGAATGTTGTAGGGATTGAATATCATTTTGTATCAGAGAAGTCTGTAGGAAGAAGAAGTATCATTTTGTGTGAGCAATCTGTAATGAAGTATTTACAAGTGCAGCTTATGTATGCAATTATTTCCTAAAGATTAATATGCAAGGTTCATTTTCTCTTTTTCCAAATATTGTGTACACTTTTGTGTTGATGATTTATCTTTGTCCTCTTGATAAATTTGTTTATAGACTTGCTATGATGTGAATCACATGTCGTTGCATTAAGTGAAAGATTGAGTTCTTATTGTTTGTGTAATGCATACTGAACCTTCATAGTTGATGAGAAATCGTCTCTTGAGTTGATAATTCTCCATAAAGTGTTATATATATCCCCGGATAGAGGCACTAGTCTGTTATTGATATTTTAAGGTTTTGATTTGTATGCATTCAAGGTCCTTGACAGAGAAACGTTCTTCCGAAATCCTATATGAACTAATCTATGTAGATTTTATTTAAGTCTTGAAAGCAATCTCATTTTCAATATACATTCATAACCATTTATTTTCAAAGCATTCAGTTAAAGCACATAATAAAGAATAGTTGCAGAACAATAATTTGCCAGTTGTGTAAACTTGCTAGAAGGTTTAAATCCACTATAAATAACCTCTTTTGTGCTTGAGAGGAAGAGGCATATCCACCTAGGTTCAATGGAGCCTAAAGTGCAGAGGGATTTGGTCTTCGACCATCCTTGTTTGTTGGTCGAGGCTGATTGGATTACTTGAGGATTTGGCAAGTCTTTGGGTTTTCCAATCTATGGTTTTCGGCACCAAGAAATTGGTGACTCTGCTTGGGAGTTGTCACATGAAGTTTTCAAAATCTTTGGTAGTTTGTTTTAGACTCTACTAGAGGAGAGATCCTAGAAGATCAGTTAAGTTGGTAATATTTCCTCTTAGGAGGTGGCGAATCTTAACATTTTAATACATGAATAATAATTGGTATGTTGAGAAAATAAAAGAAACCCCTAGGAATTTATTAATAAGATTTATGCAGGGGAGGAGGTCTCTGCACAAGGGACAAGAAGATTTTGTTTAGTTGAGTCCCAAGAAAAGGAACAAAGAGAAGAAATCAAACATGTCGTTTGAAGGATATAAGAGATTTCCTAGTAGGGAGGAAGATTCTTCATCTGCTGGCAAATCTGAAAATAGGGAGGAAAATTGTTTCTATAAAATATGTACAAAAGATAGTAGACATAGTCATGATGAGATCTTGACTGAGGAGGACAAGCAACTAGATGAAATCATACTTAAAATGGCCAATTTAAATGGAGATGAATCCAAGATGGCTAAAGCTCTTAAGAGACAACCAGATTGGGTGTTGCAAAAACTAGGAATAAAAAGAGATATAATTCAAAGCCCTAGGCCAGAAGAAATTGAAGACAAAAGTAAAGGTGAAGGAAATAGGACAACAATTCCTAAATATAGTTTCCCTCATATGAGAAGAATAGAACAACCTTTTGTAACTTATGATAACCCATTATTAAATGGAACTAGAAGATGGAGGGATGTACATAGAGATCAAAGTGAAGAAAAGAATGAGGATGGAAGAAGGAATGGAAATGGGGGAAATGATGGGAACTAGAATAACACAAATAGGGGTAACCATACAGGAGGTAATGGGTATGGAAGCAGTCAAAATAATGGACATAATAGAGATAACAATGGCAACTATAGAAATGGCAATGGTGGAGATAGGAACAACAATAATGGCAATGGAGGTAATAATGGAAACAATGGCAATAATAATGGTGGTGGAAATAGTGGGAACAATGGTAATTATGGCAACAATGGTGGATTCAATAGAGGAAGTATGAACAATCAAGGCAACCATCATGTCGACAGAAGGCCTATGATCATTGAAAGATACAGATAGATGGATTTCATTGGCATTGTTGGTTATCCAAATTAGATCACTAGTGATTTAAGATCAGCAATCCCCAAATTCTTAGGGAATGGAACTAATTCAATAGAAAAACATGTAGTTAATGTAAAAAATATCATTGAAGAATTTGAGTTTCCTCATGAGGATATATTCATGAAGTTGTTTGTTCAATCTTTGGCAGAAGATGCAGGGGAATGGTATAGGAATCTTCTTGATGGATGTATTGGCAGTTGGGATGAGTTTGTAATTTTGTTCTTGGAAGAATTTGGAGATCACAATGATCTTTCATTTGCATCCCATGAATTAACAAGTATAAAGAAAAATCAGAATGAATCAGTTGCTGAGTTTAATAAAATATTTAATAAAGTATTAAATAGAATACCCAGAGATGTCGGACCTGTTGATTCTTTTTTGATTAACTTTTATTTGAGTGCTTTTGAAAGTAAAACCCATTATGAGATTTTGTCTCATAGACCTGATACTCTACAACAAGCATTCAAGATTGCTGCAACTATTGAGAACAATAGGAAGGTTGATGTGAAAATTGTTAAAAGAGATGATACAAAGTTATACAATCCTAGGGTTCCCAACAAAGATGACCTTACTTAGATCATGCATATGCTTAAGGACATAAAAGGTAAAAAAAATCTTAATGAAAAGCCGCCATACAGAAATAATAAGCAAATGAATTTCAATAGGCCTAGACTCCATGATATGCCTTATAACACCAACTAGAAAGATGGGAAGCCAATAAAACCAAATCCGAGTAAAGAAACCCCAAATCCACTGAAGAGAGCAAATAACTTTGTGGGAGATTTTCCATGGTGTGAGGTATGCAATCTTCCCCATGATGAAAATCAATGCATGATTGCACAGGGTCTGATGGAGGATTGGCATCAAGAAGAGGAATGTGAGCCTACAATTAATGTTTTGTCATCAGATCCTATTTGGGGTAGAGATGAGGATTCATCTGAGGAAGAGAAGCATTCAGATATGTAAAGGATGAGAAACCATCAACAATATAGCATACAATAGGTTTTTTCTGATGACGATGAAGATGCCCTTGCCTTGAGAAAATTATTTCAAGAGCAAGCAGTGCCTTCTTTGAGAAACTTGACTGAGGAGGAAGAGAGCATTCATAGTGGTTGTTGTTGCCATGGCCAAGAGTAATTACGAGCTGAGAAACAGAACAATGAATCTTGAATAGGGGAGGCCTACATGAATATTCGCAAAAGTCTCAAAACAAAGTGTGAACAAGGAGGCAAATGAAAAGAAAGGAAAAGAGGATCCAAGTGAACCAACAAAGAAAATTGATACTCCGAAGTTGGTCAAGCCTATGGAGAAAAAATAAATCAGTAAGCCTCTTTCAAATTGTGGAAATTTTATGTCTCAAGCGTTGTCTCAGGTAAAAAATTATATGCCTTTGCTTGAAGTGATGAAATTTCCAGATTACAAGAATGAGACTTTGAAAATCATATCAAATGTGGGTGATGCCAATAAAGAAAATCCCAAATCAAAATAAGATCCTACTGTGGTATATTTAGGCATGTCCATTACTAAAAACTTTGCACAAGTGGATCCTTTTTATTTAACACTGCTTATAAACAATAAGATGGTAAAAAATTGCATGATAGACTCAGGAGCAACAGTAAATATTATGCCAGAGGATGTCATGAAAGAGTTAGGAATGAAGGTAGATACCCCTTACGGAAAATTTTATGCAATGGATAATAGGTTAGTCCTAGTAGTTGGGATCATGAAGGATATTGAGTCCAGGTTTCCAGCTTGTCCAGACACTGCCTATAAAATAGATGTAACAGTTGTACAAGTGTCTGCAAACTATGGAATGCTCCTATCCAGATAGTGGTTGAACTTGGTAGGTGGATATGTGCAATTAGATCTATCATATGCTACCATCCCGGTCAAAGGAGTAGAGGTAAGAATCAACATAGAAACAAGATCTCCCTACCTCATAGAAGAAGTTTATTTGGATCAAGTAACTTGCTTTTGCCATTTTGACATGGACAACTTTCAGGTAAGTATTTCTAAACCTTTAGAAGTTGAAAAAATTGTAGAGGTTGTTAAACACAATGAAAGTTTAATTTGGAAATTGTATTTTGATGGTGCCTATAGTAAGGATGGAAATGGAGCAGGAGTTGTGTTTATTTCACCTAATGGAAAATCTTTTAAATACTCTTTCTCATTGGCTTTTGAATGTACTAACAATATTGCCGAATATGAAGCTCTCTTATTAGGACTTAAATTAGCAAACATGCATGGCATTAAGTTACTAATAGTTTATGGTGATTCAGAATTAGTTGTTTCACAAGTTAGAGGCAAATTTGCTGCGAAAAATACAAAATTAAAAAGTTATAGGAATGAGGTTTGGGATTATATTGAATTTTTTTATGCTTTTTCCATTAATTGGATTGAAAGGTCCAATAATATTTTGGTGGATTTTATGGCTAACCTGGCAGTTAAACATAATGATATCCCTTTTGATGATATTACACAAGTTGAAATTAAAACAAGACCATCTGTTCTTGATAATGTTAAGAGTTGGCAAGTGTTTGATAATGACAGGGGTCTACTAAGATTTCTCTTTTGTGAAGATCAGTATTCAGACTGACAGATTGATTGGAATGGACTTGTAGAAGATAAGGATGGCACAAAAATAGTGCTTGGGTAGGAGGTGTTGCAGCTGAAGACAAATAAAATCTCGAAGGGATTGGTAGAGATGGAAAGAATGTTTGATGATAAAGACATGACTAGTTTAGACCTAGTTTAGGAGGGTGTGAAGGTGTTGAAAAATTTAACTTGGGAAGTGAGAGAAATCCAAGAGAAGTGTATATTGGAAAAAAGCTCACACCGAAGATTAGAACAACATTGATAAATTTATTGAGGAAGTATAGGCATGTCTTTAGCTGGTCATATGATGACCATAAAGCATACAAAGAAGACCTTTTTCAGCATGAGGTACCACTAAAACTAGATGCTAAACCTTTTAGGCAAAATCAAAGGCCTATAAACCCTACCTTCGCTTCTAAGATGAAGGAGGAGTTAATGAAAATGAGAAATGTAGGGATTATTGAGCCTATAAGACACTCAACATGGGTGTCAAACTTAGTACCAGTATGAAAGAAAAATGGTGATATTAGGTTATGTGTAGATTTCAGAAATTTAAATGTTTCATCTTTGAAGGATAACTATGCTTTGCCTAACATGGAAGCTCTATTGCAGAAGGTTACATGAAATGAATTGTTGTCTATGATGGATGGATTTTCAGGCTATAACCAAGTTAAGGTCAAGGAGTCAGAGAAATACAAGACAACCTTTACTACACCATGGGGGACTTATGTATATGCAAGAAAGCCTTTTGGCTTAAGAAATGCAGGAGCTACATTCCAGAGGGCCATGGATGTAGCCTTTGAAGGGTTAATTGATCATATTTTAGTAGCGTACGAAGATGATATGACTGCTTATTCTAAAAATGCAGAAAATCATTGTAACGACTTAGACTTTTTTTTTTATAACAGCATTAGAATATGGCATATCTTTGAATCCTAAAAAATGTCACTTTGGGGTTACTGAAGGAAAGTTTTTAGGCCATATTGTTTCAAAATATGGTGTAATAATTGATCCATAAAGGATTTCTACTATTGATAAAATTTAAATCCCAAAAACAATTAAAGCAATTCAATCTTTTTTCGGTCAGATTAACTTTGTAAGAAGATTTGTTTCAAACTTCTCTGAAATCATAAAGCCTATTGCTAAAATGCTGAAAAAGGGTGCTGAAATAAAATGGACTAATGAGGCTCTTGAAGCTTTTGTAAATATCAAAAGATCCATCAAAGAAGCCCCCGTATTAAAATCACTTGGTTTCTCTAAACCCTTCCAAGTGTTTTCATTTGCTTCATTCCATACTATTGTTGTTATCATGTTACAAAAGAATGATGAAGGTCATGAACAAACGGTGGTGTTTTTTAGCAAAACATTGCAAGCATTCGAGTTGAATTATGATTTAAATTAAAAACAAGCTTATGCTCTTATGAAAGCTATGAAATCTTTTAGACCTTATCTAGTTGGTGCCACTGTCATTGCCTATGTACCAAATGCTACTGTTAAAGACATCTTCAGATAGTCAGAAACCACTAGGAGGAGATGCAGATGGATAAATCAAATCCAAGAATTCAATATTGATCTAAAAATCACAAAGTTGGTAAGGGGTCATGGTTTGGAAAAGCTAATGGAAAAATCAAATTTTGAAACAGCACAGGTAAATCAGGTAGAGTTGGAAAATGTACAAATTAGCCTTGAGAGATGTCCTTGGTATACAAATATTGTTAATTATTTAAGATACATGAAATGTCTAGATAGTTTAAATGATAGTCAGAAGAGGACTTTAAAGCTTCAAACATCTAAGTATGTGTTACTTAATGGAGATCTATAGTGGAAAAATAGAGATGGTATTCTTTTATTGTGTCTTGATGAGTGTCAAGCATCTATTGTTTTGAGAGACTTACATGAAGGCGTATGTGGAGGCCATTTCTCAGCTAAAACCACTGCTCATAAAATGCTAAATGCTGGTTATTATTGGCCCCAAATTTTTAGAGATAGTCATGCTTATATCAGAAAATATTAAGCATGTCAAAAGTTTTCAGGAAAACTTAAGTATAATGGAGCCATTCCTCTCATACCCATGCATATAGAGGAACCATTCTAGATGTGGGGTATTGACTTCATAGGGGAAATAGAAAACAAATCTAGTGGTGGGCATAAATGCATTTTGGTGGCTACTGACTATTTTACTAAGTGGGTTGAAGTCATTCCTACAAGACAAGCTACTAGCAAAGTTGTGATAAAGTTTCTTTTGTAAAACATTCTTACTAGATTTGGGGTAGCTCAGAGAATTGTGGTAGATAATGGGATGTGTTTCAGATCCAATGAGTTCTCTAATGTTTGTGAAAACTATGGCATCACTTTGTCCTATTCATCACCTTACCATCCCCAAAGAAATGGGCAAGCAGAATCCAACTATAAAAACTTGTTGAAGATTATCAAAAGGATGTTGGGTGATAATAAAAGAGCTTGGGATTCAAAATTGATATCGACAGTATGGGTTGATACAGTGACAGTCAAGAAATCCATAGGATTTGACCTCTATGAGCTTGTGTATGGCAAAGAAGCAATATTACCTTTGAGTAATTTGCTCCCAGTTTATAAATTTGTTACAGAGGCACCTTCAGAAGAAGTAAAATTTATGGGGGACATATTGATGACTTTGGCTGAGTTGGACGAATGTAGAAAAGAGGCTCAGGAAAGAAATATTTAGAGGCAACAGATGGTTAAGGCTTTACATGATAAAAGGGCTTGTGACAGAACTTTTGAGGAGGGAGAATGGGTACTAAAATGGAATGCCAAAGACCAAGACAAAGGAAAACATGGAAAATTTGATGCACTCTGGCTAGGACCTTATATCGTCTTTGCAAAAGGTGAGAAAAGATCATATTACTTGCAGGATATTGATGGAGAAGTGCTAGAATTTCCAGTTCATGCTCAATATCTGAAACACTTCTTCTCTTGATGATCAGAGAGTAGTTTTTATATTATAGTAATATAGTTTTTTCTCTTGTTTTCTATTATATGTTTTCAATCTTCATTTTGGTCTGCTTTCTAGAGATAACTAGGATCTTATAATGTCCTTAAAGAGAACATACATCCCTAGAAAGAACCACTGTTAGCACATATTTTTACAAAATACTTTGTGCTATAATAGATACCCCTTTTCTTATCATTCGAGCATTTACTGCGGGTGTTTTATATGCAGGAGCATATTGAAGATAATGGAGTTATCCAAATATTAACTAGCATCGCCAAGACCCCCAAACCTGGGCATATCAAATGGTGGAAAAGGATTTGGAAACTTTCAAGTGTGCTGCGCTAGTAGAGGGAAAGCCTTTATCCCACATTATTTGTGGGATAAGCTCATTTTACGTTTAAATCCAAAGCGGCCTGTATGATAATTGTTGAAACACAGAAGGCTTTTGGCATGGAGAAGGCTGAAGCCAGTGGACCCCACACGCACACGTATCCCGAAGAAACCAAAATTTTACAACAGACTGGTGAGGATGGAGGTTAAAGATCGAGCAAGTTTCACTGATCAGATGGTGATCACAGAGGATCTGACGATCGTCGCTATGTCACAAGGCAGAGATGCATGCTGGTTTAAACTCGTGACTTGGTGACTACGCACATGCGGAAAAGGGGAGGTTAACAAGTATGCAAGTTTGAAGTGGATCAACGGTCTGTTGGCATTAGAACAGACAAGGAGAGATTGTTGGCATTTCATTAAGGATATTGAGAAGGTTGTTGATTATTATGGATATAACTGATCAAGGATGTTTTACTATCTTAATATTATTATTTTGTCATTGATGTCAAGAAATTGATTTTCTAATTCAGTATGATGTTGCCATATCTTGAGAAGTATGATTTGATGAGTATAAAGATATCGGTAAAAGACACAGAAAGAATAGGATGAATAAGGGGAGAAATAAGTTATTCAATGGGCAACTATTACCGAGTCAGACAATGATGAGATCATGATGTTTAGATTGTTTTGATATCATACATATGTTATTGATTGTAAGGTTAATACTATACTATGTTACCAAGCAAAGAACCTAGTCGGTAAACCCTAAGGAACCTAGTTGGTAAACCCTAAGGTTATCACTATCAGTTAATGAAGGTGAAATGTCTACTGAGTGAAGTTTAGTATTTACCAAGTTGCAACCGAGTAATAACAGAATGCATTAAATGATTACATGCATTATTTAATGAAGGAAGCTGATGAGCTAGCTATGATTAAATGATTGGTATGCCATGAATGAAGTTTGTTAAAGAATCTATGGCAAAGGAAAATCGGTAGAAAGATCTACAACTCAGATTGAACCGCAATACCCTAGCACAAGTTCCAAGAAATGTATGCAAGTTCCAAGGCAGGGTAACGTGTTTTCAGATCGACAAATACATTGAACCTGGACAAAGTTTGAAGATCTGATGGCTATGATTGGTCATGAGAAATGTGATCAAGGAGATTAAGCAGTTGGTAAATTGTTTATAAATAAGGAACTATTGATAAACAATGTATGTGGGAAAGTGTATGCACAAGGATGCTACATAGTGAATACCGAGCACAGAAGCTTGAAGACCTGTTTTGAATAATAGAGTATAGAGCCTAGTAGATGGACAAGATTAGTTCTATGTCTATATTGTATTGAGCAAATAAGAATCTGCTTTAGCATTTTAGATGTGAAGTTGTAGATAGATTTTTATTACTGTTATTTTGTAAAGTGACAGAAAATCTCTTAACCGAGTGGACTTAACAGTCTTATTTGTAAAACCCTCTAGCAAGGTGACATTCTGATTGAGTGTTTGAAATCCTTTACAAGGTCACTTCTAACAAGGTGAAGATCCTAACAGATCTGAGTGAAATCCCTTAATCGGGTCACATCTAGCAATGTGTTTGTAATCTTTAACAGGATTTGCTTTTAACCAAGCATACTCTAGAAGAGTATATTTCTTAGTGGGTCCAAAATCCCACAATGGTTTTTCCCTATTTGGGTTTCCACGTTAAATCTAGAGTTATGAGTGTTATGATGTTTATATGCTTTTGAGTTTGCATGTTTAACATTTTTGGATATATTACTAAAGTATATGTTACCGAGGTTGAATTTGATGTTTTTATGAAAGACTAAGTTTGTATGATTCACCCCCCCTCTCATCTTATTAGTTTGGCATTTGTACTTAACATTAAGTATTAGAACTATCAATTAGTATCAGAGCTTTGGACTCTAGAAGAAAAAGTTTAAAGGTACCTAAGGCAAAGATCCAAATATGTATAAGAGGGATGCACCGAAGCTGAACAAGTCAAGTTTCTCTACATGGCAGAAAAGGATGAAGCTGAACCTATCAAGAGTTGGAGAATATGTTGTATATTATCTGGAGAATGATTTTGTTACACCCAACACCTATCCTTTGACAATGGAAGAGATAAAGGCAAAGCAAGAACATATTCAAGCAATGATTGAAATAACATCTGCATTGACCGATTCAGAGTTTAATGATCTAGAAGGCTACAATGATGCAAAGGCTATGTGGGACAAGCTCATATTAGTGTATGGAGGAGATGAACATGTTCAAAGAGCAAAAGTGGACAGTCTAAGAGGGCAACTTGAATCTATGAGGATGAATGAAGGTGAGAACATAACCCAATACAGTACAGGACTAAAGGAGATTGTCAATCAAATCAAAGGAGCAGGTGGAACCATTGAAGAAAAAGACATAGCAAGTAAGTTGTTAAGAACCCTTCTACCAGCTTAAGCAATCCGAGTCTCTGCAATCAATGAATTGAGGTCTGTACCAAATATGTCAGTTTCTTTAGATGCTACTATTGGTAAGCTACATGCATTTGAGTTAAGTAACTTTGATAACAGTGGGTCATCGGTAAATAATGTTGAATTTGCATTTAGTTATTTTCATCTTGATGAATCTAATGATTACAATGAAAGAAAGTATAAGTACTCTGAAGGAGATCATAGTGGAGCAAGTGAAATATTTTGCAAGAACATGGAGGATGTACACAAACTGTATGAGGAAATCAGAAAGAAAGAAGAGTTTGAAGCACTATTAGCCAGGAGGTTATCGAGAGGCAAAGGTAAGTATAAAGGAAAACTACCTTTGAAATGTTTCAATTGTGATAAGATAGGACATATGGCTTCTAACTATCCTGACAAAGATTCTACTGAGAAGAGAGATTACCGAGATGACAGACAGAAAGATAATCATTGTAGAGGACACCAAGACTTCAGAAGAAGAGATAGAAAGACATGCTTAATAGCTGATGAGGAATCCAATGATGATAAATCAGATGAAACTGATACAAAGGAAGTAGTTTATGTGGCTATCAAAGATGGATCAGATGAAGAAAGGTTTGAAGAAAAAGCCCTAATAGCTCACATAAATACTAATGACTCTTGGATCATAAATAGTGGATACTCACATCACATGACAGGTGATAAACACAAGTTTGTTATGTTAGAAGACTATGATGGAGGCTATGTAAGATTTGGTAATGATGCACCATGTCCGGTAAAAAGGATCCATAACACTTCTTGACAATGCAAAGTGTAATGATGTTTACTGGGTTGAAGGTTTGAAATATAATTTGTTGAGTGTAGCATAGCTAAACAACACAAGTTACCGAATATAATTTCAGAAAGGAATTGTCAAAGTTTATGAAAAGCATGGAAATTTAGCTGCTACCAGTACATAAACAAAAGGTAATAATTTCACCTTGACTCAACTCAGAATAAATGTCTATATGCAAAGATAGATGATACCTGGTTATGGCATAAAAGGTTTTGTCATGTAAATTTTGATAACCTGATCAAAATAAGCAAGAAGCATCGAGTAAGAGGTCTACCGAGTCTTGAAAAACCTGAGAATGCTATGTGTCGAGGATGCTAGATGGGTAAAATGACAAGATCAAGCTTTACAAGTAAGTCTTACACTTCTAAGGGAATTTTAGATCTTGTGCACACTGATCTTTGTGGTCCTATGAAAGTTCAAAGTTATTATGGTGATAAATATTTCATATTATTTGTGGATGATTACTCAAGGATGATGTCAGTAATGTTTTTAAAAGAAAAATCAGAAGCTTTTCAAATGTTTAAATGGTACAAGGCAAGAGTTGAAAATGAAACAGGAAGACAACTGAAATGTCTTAGATTAGATAGAGGAGGAGAGTTCACATCTTATGAGCACAACTTATTCTGTAATGATCATGGTATTAAAAGACAAGTCTCTGCACCAGGAACTCCACAACAAAATGGAATAGCTGAGAGAAGAAACAGATCTATTGTGGCTTGTTCCAGAACCCTGATGATTGAAAAGAAAGTGCCACAAACATTTTGGAGAGAAGCAATAAGCACAACAGTTTACACCCTGAACTGAGTACAACTGAAGAAAGGAACTTTGAAGACACCATATGAAATTTGGTATGACAAGAAACCTAATGTAAGCTATCTAAAAATCTTTGGAAGTAGATGCTATGTACACAAAGATGATAGAAATGGCAAGTTTGATCAGAAAAGTGAAGAAGGAACATTTCTTGGTTATTCTTCTAGAAGTAAAGCATTCAAATGTCTGATCAAATCATCTAACAAAATAGTAGAAAATGCAAATGTGAAAATTGATGAATTTGCAAAAAGAAATGGTGAAGGAAATTCCAAACAACGAGAAGATTATGATGAATTTGTCTATGTTCAACCGACAAGTCTTACTGAGAAAACTGCAAAAAGAAATGAAGGAAATATCCAGTTACCGAGTGATGAAGAAGATCATACAGAGCCTACCGAGCCTGTATTAGCCAAGTATGTCAGAAGACATCATGCATCAAATCAGATTATAGGAGATAAGGATGATCCAGTGATGACAAGGAACAAACTGAGATAGAACACATGTCTGATATCTGAATTTGAACCAAGAATAGTGAAAGAGGCATTTAACAGTGAAGATTGGATAACTTCTATGATAGAAGAGATTGATCAAATCAAGAAGAATGACACATGGACACTGATCCCAAGACCAAAGGACAAAAATGTAATCGATACAAAGTGGATTTTCATAAACAAGCTGAATGAAAAAGGCGAGGTCATTCAAAGTAAAGAAAGACTAGTTTGCAAAGGTTATGCTCAAGAAGAAGGAATTGATTATGGTGAAACTTTTGCACCTGTGGCTAGACTTGAAGGAGTAAGAACATTGTTGGCATATGCCGCTTTCAAAAATTTCAAGGTATATCAAATGGATGTCAAATCTGCATTTCTGAATGGTATATTAGAAGAAGAAGTTTTTATTGAACAACCTGAAGGATTTGTTGAAGACAAGAATAAAGATCAAGTATGTAAATTGAACAAAGCTTTATATGGTTTGAAACAAGCACCTAGAGCATGGTATGAAAGATTGCACTCTTATTTGATCAAGATTGGTTTTATAAGAACAAGTGAAAACAACAATATGTACATGAAGAATGATAAAAATGGAATACTGATCTCAACCATATTTGTTGATGATATTATATTTTGTGGAAATGACTCTCTATGCAAGAACTTTTGAAATGAAATGAGCAAAGAATTTGAGATGTCATTAATCGGTAAGATAAAGCATTTTATAGGTTTACAGATACTACAAATGAAAAATGAGATTTTCATTACTCAATCCAAGTACATAAAGGAAATCTTGAAGAAATTTGGAATGGAGGATTCAAAACCAGTAAGTACTCCTATGACTACCAACTATAAATTATCAAAGAATGATGAATCTGCATCTGTTGATGAGACACTTTACTGATCCATGATTGGAAAGCTACAATATGTTGTTCACAACAGGCCAGATATAGCACATGCTATAGGTATAGTTGCAAGATTCTTTGCAGATCCTAAGGAAACACACATGACAACAATCAAGAGAATTTTCAAATACTTGAAAGGCATTGAGGATTATGGCTTAGTATATCAGAAAGGAAATGACTTTGATCTAAAAGTTTATACTGATGCTGATTGGGTAGGCAACATTGATGATAGGAAAAGCACAAGTGGAGGAGCTTTCTTTTTAGGAGAAAGACTAGTGAGTTGGCTTAGCAAGAAACAAGGATGTGTTTCACAGTCAACAACAACACCTAAATACGTTGCTGCAGCATTGAATTGTACCAACATAGCATGGATCAAACAACTGTTGGAAGGTATAAGTGAGAAAGTTACCAAGCCAGTAAATATATTCTGTGACAATAATAGTGCCATTAACATTTCAAAGAATCCTATTATGCACTCTAAGACAAAGCACATCTCGATCAAATATCATTATCTTAGAGAAGAAGCTCAAGAGAAGAAAGTGGTGTTGGAGTATGTTAGCACAAAGGAACAAATAGAAGATATCTTCACCAAGCCATTGCCAAGGGACACTTTTGAGTATCTCAGAAGTAAGTTAGGGGTCCTACCCCTATCTTCTATTGACTGACCGAGTTTAGTGAAAGCATCAATTCGATGACTCTACAGAATATCTTTAGGAGTTGATGTTGAACTAGACACTTTAGGAGGTTTTCTAAAGGTGTGCAAGAAACAAATATAGGGAACAAGAATTGAAGACATAAATGCTCTAACCGAGACTAAGTTGACATATAACATCAGGAATTCACTTCTTTGTGGAAGAAATTATGTTTTAGTTCTTTACTTTTTGGCATTGTTGTCAAAGGGGGAGAAGACTGGAGAAGATTGGAGAAGACTGGAGAAGACTAATGTATGGGGGGAATTCTGATGACAGGAGGAGAGCATTTTAGCATTTCAGAATCTCACAACAATCCAAATCAATTGGTTTTTCCATCAATGCCAAAGGGGGAAATTATTGGCATTAGAACAGACAAGGAGAGATTGTTGGCATTTCATTAAGGATATTGAGAAGGTTGTTGATGATTATGGATATAACTGATCAAGGATGTTTTATTGTCTTAATATTATTATTTTGTCATTGATGTCAAGAAATTGATTTTCTAATTCAGTATGATGTTTCCATATCTTGAGAAGTATGATTTGATGAGTATAAAGATATAGGTAAAAGACACAGAAAGAATAGGATGAATAAGGGGAGAAATAAGTTATTCAATGGGCAACTATTACTGAGTCAAAAAATGATGAGATCATGATGTTTAGATTGTTTTGATATCATACATATGTTATTGATTGTAAGGTTAATACTATACTATGTTACCAAGCAAAGAACCTAGTCAGTAAACCCTAAGGTTATCTCTATTGGTTAATGAAGGCGAAATGTCTACCGAGTGAAGTTTAGTATTTACCGAGTTGCAACCGAGTAATAACAGAATGCATTAAATGATTACATGCATTATTTAATGAAGGAAGCTTATGAGCTGGCTATGATTAAATGATTGGTATGTTGTGAATGAAGTTTGCTAAAGAATCTATGGCAAAGGAAAATTGGCAGAAAATCTACAGCTCAGATTGAACCGCAATACCCTAGCACAAGTTCCAAGAAATATATGCAAGTTCCAAGGCAAGGTAACACGTTTTCAGATCGGTGAATACATTGAACCTAGACAAAGTTTGAAGATCTAATGGCTATGATTGATCATGGAAAATGTGATCAAGGAGATTAAGCAGTTGCGAATTGTTTATAAATAAGGAACTGTTGATAAACAATGTATGCGGGCAAGTGTATGCATAGGGATGCTACATAGTGATTACCGAGCATAGAAGCCTGAAGACCTGTTTTGAATAACAGAATATAGAGCCGAGTAGATGGACAAGATTAGTTCTATGTCTATATTGTATTGAGCAAATAAGAATCTGCTTTAGCATTTTAGATGTGAAGTTGCAGATAGATTTTTATTACTGTTATTTTGTGAAGTGATAGAAAATCTCTTAACCGAGTGGACTTAACAGTCTTATTTGTAAAACCCTCTAACAAGGTGACATTCCGATTAAGTGTTTGAAATCCTTTAACAAGGTCACTTCTAACAAGGTGAAGATCCTAACAGATTTGAGGGAAATCCCTTAAATGGGTCACATCTAGAAATGTGTTTGTAATCTTTAACAGGATTTGCTTTTAACTGAGTATACTCTAGAAGAGTATATTTCTTAGTGGGTCCAAAATCCCACAGTGGTTTTTCCCTATTTGGGTTTCCATGTTAAATCTGGTGTTATGAGTGTTATGATGTTTATATGCTTTTGAGTTTGCATGTTTAACAGTTTTGGATATATTACTGAATTATATGTTACCGAGGTTGAATCTGATGTTTTTATGAAAGACTAAGTTTGTATGATTCACTCCCCCCCTCTCATCTTATTAGATTGGCATCTGTACTTAACATTAAGTATTAGAACTATCACAGTTGTCGCTATACCACAAGATGAAGTTGCACGACCTATATCCCCCATGACATAGTGACTACCAAGGTGGTAGATGAGGTGTCATCCAGGTAGATCTACAAGCGAGTCCAGATATGCCACGTGGTGGAGCGTAGAAGAAGAACCCAGGTCCAATGGTAGATGAAATGGCAAGATAGATAGGGTCCAGTGGCATTCAAGGTGGATCCGCAGATGAACCAAAAAGTGACACGCGACACAGATAGACAAAGAAAAGAGAGACTCGCTCAGGTAAGGTAAAAGGTCGAGCAAATAAGGATGATCGGATGGTCGAACAAATTGATCCAATGGTGGTCGCTATATAGCGATCAAAGGTGCTCGATGTGTATTCATCGTGACTTGGTGACTAACCATTAGCGACAGGTAGTAGATAGAGGCAGTTAAGGCAAACGGTTGAAGTGAATGAAAGGGTGTGTCCTTTCATATATGCAGAGCTTATCGAACAAACTTAGGTTGCGACGGATCTTAGAAAAGACTTACTGAAAGCAATAGTTTCATTGACATGAGGTTCAATGAAGAAATCAGACGTGGTCCCATCAAAAAACAAAAGGAATAAATAAGAGGATGACGAATATTTGCTGAAGATTTTTATCGAGATGGAGAATAGAAGACACATTATTAAAGCATCATTTAGTATTTTTAAAGGTTCTCATTTGTAATTTTTTATTAAACCAAAGGGTGTGTCCTTTGGAGGGAAACTGTCTGTGTATGAAAGGGTGTGTCCTTTCATATATGCCTTTTGATTCAGATACTTATAGGGAGTCATTTTTATTTAAAAGAGGGGGAGTCACAAGAACAAGAGAATGCTGTCAGGATTGAATATCATTTTGTATCAGAGAAGTCTATAGGAAGGAGAAGTATCATTTTGTGCAAGCAATCTGTAATGAAGTATTTACAAGGGCAGCTTATGTATGCAATTATTTCCTGAAGATTAATATGCAAGGTTCACTGTCTCTTTTTCCAAATATTGTGTACACTTTTGTGTTGATGATTTGTCTTTGTCCTCTTGATAAATCTGTTTATAGACTATCTATGATGTGAATCACATACCATTGCATTAAGTGAAAGATTGAGTTCTTATTGTTTGTGTAATGCATACTAAACCTTCATAGTTGATGAGAAATCATCTCTTGAGTTGATAAGATATTTTGTCCATAAAGTGTCATATATATCCCCAGATAGAGGCACTGGTTTGTTATTGATCTTTTAAGGTTTTGATCTGTATGCATTCAAGATCCTTGATAGAGAAATGTTCTTCCGAAATCCTATATGAACTAATCTATGCAGATTTTATTTAAGTCCTGAAAGCAATCTCATTTTCAATATACATTCAGAACCATTTCTTTTCAAAGCATTCTGTTAAAGCACATAATAAAGCATAGTTGCAGAACAATAATTTGCCAATTGTGTAAACTTTCTAGAAGGTTTAAATCCACTATCAATAACCTATTTTATGCTTGAGAGGAAGGGGCATACCCACCTAGGTTCAATGGAGCCTAAAGTGCAAAGGGATTTGGTCTTCGACCATCCCTGTTCATTGGCCAAGGCTGATTGGATTACTTGAGGATTTGGTAAGTCTTTTGGTTTTCCAATCTGTGGTTTTGGGCACCAGCACAATCCATTTGGACAAAAATACAAACAAGCGATGAATGTTCCCAATCGACTTATAGTGAAGATGCTTATGTGATGTGTAATTGCACAAGGTTTAATTTACGACGTTACACAATAAACATAAATTCTTTTGTCTTCTATTTTGATCTAGTGTATTATCTTTTTACATTGGAGAAAGCCAAAAAGGTATATACTTAAATGCTATTTAATATTAATGTGAAACATCTCAAAAATCAGTGTAAATATTATGAATTTTACCCATGTATTGTCAATTTTTCCTTTCTAATTTGAAAATTAAAACATGTATTTTATTTTGTGTTGCACTGAAATGTATGAATAAAAACACAAAAATTGATTCAATTTATTAGAGTCAAATTCATGCCTACAAAGATGGTCTAGCAATTTGCATATTACGACTCAAATCTATAATGTCACTTTTTCTCGAGTTCATTTCCATTCTGTGTCATATTAATGTTTGAGTCATTGTTGATTATAAAATTAAGACATTGCAAATGGGTCATATATATTTAGATGATGTATGTTATCAAAAGCATCTATGTCAACATCCAAAATTAGCTAAGTATGATTATTGGCCTTCTACTTTTGTGTGCTTTCCAAAGTTTTAGTTTCAAGGTTGTTCATACCTTAATGCCTTCCCTATTTATCCTAACAACTTGATTTGTTCCTTTTCAAAATTTTCTCATGTTCATCGGTCATTTGGAGTTTTAGATCCCTCCGTCCCCATTGAACTTTTCATTCAAAACATGCCTTCCCTAAAATTTGGCATCCCTAAATTTTCCACTAAATATTTTATCAAAATATTGGACTTCCTCATCCATCTCATCCCTTGGTACTTGTTTCATTGCATTTGCACACCTCGTACACCATTTCATTACATTCCAAAAAAAATAAAATTCTTTTAGAGTTGGAACTTTCAACCACTCCTTAAATAGGTACTACTCCTTTCCATTCAACCACAAAGATTCAAAACTTTGTCGATTCCTTCATACAACTTATCAAATTTGAACTTTTGACCTTCCCTTATTCAAGTAATTTTTTTCATTTTATTTCACCCTTGATCTCTTGATGAATTAATTAAGGAGGGTTGAGTGATGGATGAAGTAAAGTAAAGGAAAATGTTGTGTCTATGTGTATCAAAACTTTAGTGTGGTTTTGAAATTGCATGAAGGTCTATATAGGAGTCTCAAGTCATGAAAAGCGCATTTTTTATATGTTGCAGAGTTCTAAGTTGATTCTAGAATTTCATGGAGTTCCCATTGGGCCCTTAGAGGCTAGCAAAGACAAAAGGTTCTTGACATGATTAAATTTCGCAATTAGGATCTTGTTCTCGATAATTCTCTAAATGTCAAAACAAATATAAGAAACTGTCAAATAGTTTCAATGGGGTGGTGACACTCTGAAAAATGAAAAATTTCTCAAGGTTGTCATCAAAGATTTCAAAGGAACTAAGAACCTTTACCTAAGTTTTGATTTTTTATTATATCTTTCATATTGATGGCAAGATAGAGTTTTAGTTTGGTGGAGATTTGTGGTGTTTCTTAAACCACCTCCAACTCCTCACATGATTTTAAATTTCTTCTAAAGTACAAACAATTTTTTAGAAGTTGATATATGCGTACATCACAAATGTTGATATATATCAAAGGAGCCTAATAATAATGTACATTTAAAAAAAATAATAATAATTGAGTACCAAATGTAGTGGTAACACTATTTTTTATCGTATATATTTTATTAATGCAGGGGGGTTCTCCCACCTACCTATATGAACTCCATCTACCCTCCATTTCTCCTCCAAATTACTTCTATACATATAACAACTACTATTCAATATAAGACATCCATTTTAGGTGAGAATTCTTATAAATCATTGATTTTATTGGAGCTACAACATTGCATTTGATGGAATTCAAAAGCACTAAGAGGGGGGGGGGGATGAATCAATGACACCAAATAAAACACTACTTCAAACACTAACTAGTAGATGAACTTAACCAAGCATTTAAACAAAATACATGCTATCCAAAATGATATAACAACATCCACAAAATGTAAAGCATTCACCATAACACAAGTGTTTATACATGGAAAACCCAAATAGGTAAAAACCACGGTGAGATGGAACTCACAAGTTAACTATCTGCAGTAATAGATAACTGACTGGTTAAGGTCTACAAAGTTCTCTGCTAGGAGTGAATCTTGTTCGAGATCCCAAAGCTTGATTAGAAGCTTATACCTTGTTAAGAGTACTACCCTGCTAGGAGTAACCTCATTGGAGGATTTGAGAATCCAAACTAATGAATCACCTTGTTAGAGGATTTGTACAATGAAGCTTGTTAGAGCTTACCCAGTTAGGGGATTTGATTCTGTTGTAATGATTAGAAAATAACAAGAATGATTTGATCTATTTTGAGTAGCACAATGCTTGCTTGATCAGATCTTTCTAAGTACATTCAACATTGCTCTTCATCTTAACACTTTTCGCTCTTCAATAAAATCTTTCACTCTTGATGCATATTTGTATTCACATAACATCATAACCATACTTGTTCTCTATGTCTTTTAAATGATTCACTAAGATGTCTTAAAATAGACATTCAAATCTTATGTCGGCTAAGGAAATCAAAACACAATTTCCTAGGTGCAGTGTATCTAGACAAGTGATCAAAAATCATCTCGAAAATGACTTCCAAGAAGTCGGTGCTGGTAACTCATCACAAAATCAGATATCACAAAAATGACCACCAAGAAGTCGGTGTTGGTAACTCATCACAAAATCAGATACCGGTTAGAACAGTCAATACTGGTTGGAACAAAGCATGTGAACTGTTGTCCTGGAATCTTCTGCTTGATCTCCATCTTCATCTTCATTTTCATTTTGATGCTGACTTAGTGTAGCCACAGGTTGTCTCTTATGCACATATCGGTTGACACAAAGTACCGGTTAGAGATAAACCTTAAACATACCGGTTGACAGTGTAAACCAATTGAAGTTACATTGGTAGTCAATGTAATCATATGTGTGTGTGAGAGTGTTTCATCAATCACGACAAGTGATGAATACATTACAATCATCATCAAGCCAAAAACATTTAGGGTTTTGGTGTCCATCATGTTTAAGGGGATGTTTTGCTTCATTTTTTTGTATTGGTTGATGTTGCAAGTGCAGTTGTCGTTGCACCAAAAGATCGACTTGTTAATGCTTGATACAACCACTAGACTTATAGAATCCACAGGAGGCATTTAAGATATCACAAACTTGAGCGCTGTTATGCATAACACAAGGAGACCAAGGGTGCATACCTTGCAACAATCCCCCCCCCAGGCACAAGTGAGGGGTTTGAACCTGTGACCAAGCTCTGATACTACTTGTTACAAGTGTGGTTGTTGTTGCACCAAAAGATCAACCTATTAATGATCGATACAACCACTATACTTATAGAATCCATAGGAGGCAGTTAAGGCATGTCACAAACCTGAGCGTTTCATTGCACAACACAAGGAGACCAAGGGCGCACACCTTGAAACAATTGATACAAATTCCTAGGAGATACAAGTCTCAGAGATTTCTAGGGTTTCAATTGTTGAACTCAATTTCAAGAAGACATTAAATTTTTTTGAAATCTCAAAAGAGAATATTGTACTGAGTATCATAAGTTCTATATCTCTAATATTGTAGGTACACTTTTAGGTTATTTTTAATGTAACACAGGTTTTCTTTTAGCACATTTCTATTATAAGTGTAACCTTAATTTGATGAATTCAATTATAGATAACTAAGTATGTTTTATCTATGACTCTCTTAAATTGATGCATTTCCATGCTTTGATCAGCTATTAAGTACTTTGTCTTTCACTATAATTTTTTCCTATCAACTTGACTCTAGAACCCTTGATAAGCATTCATTTAGGAATATATTTATTAAATCAAGAAACTAAAACAAACAAATAATTAAACTAGTAATTTTAGTTCAATCTCAAATTTCATGCAGTTCATAATTGCATATAGAATAGGGAATATTAAATTACCCTATGAGTTACATATCAAAAACTAAAAAAATTACCCTCTAAGTCATGTATCATGCCCTCACCTTTCTCTCATTGAAATGGTATCAAAATCGACTATTTTGAGGTATTAAGATAGCTAGTTACTTTCAACTTATTTACAAGATTTAGAGTTAAATCATTTTGCTATCATTTTTCTTAATTGTCCATTTTATTTACTCAAACCACTAAGTCTAAGTTGAGCTCAAAGCGTAGCAGAGAAAATCCACTCTCATAGAGTTGACCTCTAACCATCCTTGTTTTTTAGATGAATGGGTTTCATCTTCATGATGATAACCTTGGCCTTGAACATGAGATTTTTTCTAGGAAGTGCAGCAATGAGTTTTGGACCCAACATTACACACTTTATTTCTTAATTAAAATGTTGACTAAGGTATAAAAAAGGTGAAAAAGAATAGCAAAAGCACTCCTTAGTGAGGTTAAATGGTAGAAGAAGCAAAAATACATTCTTTTTATGAATTTGTCAAGTGCCAAAAACCCCTAAAAAGCACTTATAGCCTATTTAGACCAAAATAAAAAGTATTTTAAACATTAAAAGTAGAAGTACCATGTTTGTCTACTTTTTATTTAGACTTGTTTGTCATCAAATTTTAGTAAGATTTTTTAGTGTTCGTCAACCTTCTTCTAGAGTGTCATTAAGGTTTAAGGCAGTCTTTCCCCATCATAGATCTTAGGGTTTCAAACTTTCTATAGTAGGGTTTTGATAGTTGGTGAAGTCATAGGTGGTTGGTGGTTAGAGTTTCAAGATTCTTCACATATTCATTGTGTTTCAAAATAAAATAGCAATTTCAAAAAATGTTAGTTTTAAGATTTTTTAAGATAATCATACAAAGGGGGCACATTTAAAAACAATGCTTGTTATTTTTAGAAATTGCTTTTTTAAAGATCCTATTTTAGTACAAGATGTATGATAGATTATTTTTACGATATTTTAGTTAGCATTTTTAGGGTAATTTTTCATTTATGGCTCAAAGTTTTTCTTTTTCTTTTTTTTTAGTAGTTTTTGTCATTTTTATTTAAATATACTAATTTTTTAGATAAATTAATGATCATCTCAAACCCTAAAATTGATCTTTGTAACTTTATAAATAAATATGGTACATAAAGTATTAATTAGAGATGTTGAAATTTGATTAATATGCATATCCACATAACTCTCATGAAAGAAAAATATGCAAAACAAGTGTTTGGAGTCCATAATGCAAAAAAACAATAACATATTATTAGTGAGAAAAGTGGGAAACACAAACCAAAGTTCTAAACCTAAGTTGTTTATGTGTGTTGTATTTATACCCTAGACCTAGTTATACAAAGGGAGAAAGGAGTTGATTTGAATAGGGTACTTAACTAGTTAACTGAACATCAAAGTATGAAACTTTCAATAGAAATAGCATAATATGTAGAAGTATGACATATTGATATTATCAAAGAGTAATCGTGTACTTTCATCTATCCTTATATTTCTTATTACATCATAGTTACATGTCTACTCTTCATCTAATATTCTATCTATCTTCTTACATACATACATCATTCACTCTCATATACATCATCATATTTTGTTACTTTCATCTTTCACTATACAAATATCCAGCTAATAGGATGTGACCCATCTATTCTACTCTTATTCTAGATGGTGTCTTTTCAATATGAAGCTCTGCAACCTCTTTGTAATGATGCGTGGTAGGATCTATGATGATTGTGTCAACTTGCTCCTTTTACCAACATCATCCCCCCTTTCAAAACTTTGGCTTGTCCTCAAGTCAACTATATTGTATAGGAATAACATCCTTATAAATCTCCTTGAGATTAGAAAAATTATTGTCCCATTTTATCTTATCTTTTTGTAGTTGTTGTTTGTGCACCTAAATCTGCATGAGCATATGCTTTGCCTCTAGAAGGGTGTTGGTAATTTCAATCTATTGAGCTAACCTCTATATCTCCTAAAGGACTTGATGTAGGAGCATCCACCAGCTTAGAGCAATCATGCATCACCCAAAAAATATTTTATTTTTATTTTTAGTTAAGGGTAGGTGATTAAAAATAAATGCAAGCATCTATGGGTCTCTAGGTACCAAGTAAAGTGTCCAAGAGGACATATATGGTTGAAAATATTAAATCTTTGTGGTCTATATGCAAAGGAAATTGTAATTTTCATGAAGGAACACATTTTTCTATCATTTATCATGCTATAATCATAAAAATACCCTTTTGGATGTGAGAATAGGGAAGGGGAAGAGTCATGCACTCATATTTATTGAATGGTTATACGTAAAAATTGGAAAAGACGCCTTTTAGGCACCCACTTGGGAAGATTGAAAAGAAACCTCTTTAGGTGGCCTCCTGGGGAAGATGAAAGGTCGTCTATTGGATATGTGTTGTAATCATTGATTTTGATGTGTTGTCCATCAAGAGGGGGATTGGGACTTTCAAGAAGCACAAGAGTACTATAAAATGAAGGCTTGGGCAAGAGGTTATTCATTCAGAGTCGAGTTATTCAATTCAAAACAATAGTTGGAAAGCTTATAGCTCCAGCCTGCATATTTGTAAAGCTGATTTGGCCACTATTATTTTAGAATTTGGAATATTAAAATTTATTTATTCGATCAGAGTAATAAAATTAAGCATTTTCTCTTTCACTTCTTATGTATTTCTTGTGTTGTTGTTGTAAAGTCGATCATCCCTTCATAAGGATTCAAGTGATTTGACCTAACCACAGGCTTATTGCCTCCCTCAACTAGTGGAACTTGTACCTTGTTTGATCTTGGTAGTCTTCAAACTATTGGAACTATACATATAATTCTTCAAGTTTCTAATGGAACTATCCATTAATATCCTAGAGAGCATTATATGTGGTAGTTCTCTAAATTGTATGTACCTATAATTGACCTATTTGGGCCTTGATAGGGGTTTTCACTATAGACCATTGTAAGCAAAAATGCTAGAGGGCATTAGTATCACCCTTAGTACTTTTCAATGCACTAATATGTGATTCTAGAGTAGAGTGGGAGGTGGCACACTTTTTTATTTCCTCTTCCATTCATGTCTTCTACAATTCTACCAAAAATTTATTGATGTGTTGTCTTTTCTACAACTAATCCTCTTGTAGGACTCCATCAACCAATGTCTTCAATTGCATTGAAAGCAATTGAGAAGAATCCCCTTGTTTTTGTGGGAGCTTTTCTTTGATGTCTTTTACAAAGCTCTCTAGTTATTTTAAGATATCCACATGTTGTTTCAATCTCTCTCTTTTTGTTGTTTGATGTAATAGGTCCCCCAAATAAAACTTATGTAGAGGAGATATGTTACATATCCACCTTAGATCCCACCAGTGGATGTTGGAGTAGTTGCAGTGAGGTAACTAGTTGAATCTACTTCTAGCAAGCCAAAAGTCCTTGATGGAATGCATTAGTGAGGTTGTGGAGGAAGGTGTAGTTGATTGTAGTGGAAGAGAAGATGTCCCCAATTTTGAATGTGTTGATTCTGAACAAGTGGTCTTATATTTTTTTGTCTTCCTCACAAATTTTCTAGTAGGATCTTGACAGTGGCTTCCCTAATCTCCATCTATACATTATTTTTTATGTCTAGTTTTCCATCATTAGCCTTTCCAACCTCTTCTTTGATCAAAATTATTTTACTTGAATCTCCATGATCCTTTGTCTTTATGAATGGATGGAAATAGGGGCTATTTCCCCAATGGCAAGATCCCTTATGTTCTCTTCTTCTTTAGCCGCTTGTTCTCTTCATACTCTAAGTGTGATGGGGAGGGGGTATAAAAAACATTTGATGAGATCATCTAGATTTGTGTTAGAAGCTACCATGTACTATATTAAATCCCTCTCTATGATTATCTTATTAATTACCACCATATCAGTTTATGTTTCCATTGTCATATCAAGTATCTCCTTGTAAAACAACCCACTATAAATTTGATTTGCATCCACCAATTGTGCATCTTACTCTGGAAGAGAATTTTCCTCCAATAGATCATGTTATTCTTCCACTTATTTCAATGATGCCTCCCTAGGCATTTTTCCTTCCTCCACTTGTGTTATTTTTCCAAACTCATTTGCATTAGAGTTGTGAAGGCCTCTTCATTGGATTTTTCTTTCCTTGGTGGTGTAGTTCACAATCTTCTCTTTCTTTATTTGTTGCTTCTAGATTGTGTAGTTTTATTATGGAGGATCCTACTTGTAACCTTATAAACCTCAACAAAGTTGTAGTACTTTGTTTTTCTAGCTTTCCTTCAGGTAGGCTCTGTTGTTCTCTAAGTTTTTCCTTGTTCTTCTCAAAGTGTTCCCCCCATTTATTCTTTTCTCTGTTATCCATGAATTCACTATAGGTTGTAATTTTTTCTACCTTAGGATCCTTGGGGATATTGAGAAGTGTAGTGGAATATGAATCTATCTCCACTTTAGTGAATTCGTAAGGAAATTGGGGAATCCAACAAGTCTACAGCTTAATGGCCTCCATGAGAATGAAGTCCTTGTCAAACAAGAATACAAGTGTGTCCATGTATTTCTAGACCATGTCAAATTAGATTCTCTCCCTATCATGCATCTTATTTATGAATGATTTGGAAATCCCTAGTATGCTGCAATGTAGGAGGTGACATCCCTGAAGTGTTTAACATGGTCTTGAATTTGTGTTGCGATCAAACTAGTAGTATCACATACTTTCCCTACAAATGTTTGTAATTCATTTATGAAGTAGAATGTTAGACAAATAACTAGGGCACCATACTAAAATTATTATTGTGATTGTTTTTCATGCTCTGAATTCTTCAATAAATCCTAGTGTAGTACCTTGTAAAGGTAAATATCTTTTCCTACCATCACCATCTAATATGTTGCATGAATAGAGGTTGCAGTGGCAAAATCCTCCCTATTGGTGTAGTAGACCTTGTTTGTGATGCCCATAGTTGTGCATACTTTATAGAAAGGTTTGTGATCTTGGTTCCATTTAAGCTCCTTTAGTCATATGTGGCTCCTACCAACTTAGTGACCTCCACATTTTTAATGTTATTCTTTGGTGGCACCTCTTTGTGTGTGTATCCTTGTAATGGATTTTAAATGGCCTCTTTTGTGATTCAGTAAGGCCGGCCTAGGTTAAAATATTCATCATTTATCATTCTTATATGTAGACTCATCCTTCTTCATCTGTGATGTCAATAAAGTATCTCCACGCATCAAGCTTCTTTTCTACTATATGTTTGTATTGTGATTGGCAAGTTTGGGTTCTAGGATTAACTAAGAAAGATGAGCATTTGTGTCTCAAATTTTATATAGCCCATCTTTTTCAGGGGCACATGGATATACTTTCAGATGTGTTCTATGTAAATGATATCCATGAGGACTTTGGAGAATTCTCCAATTGGTTCAATTTTCATAGCCTTATATGGGAAATTTTTATACTTAGGACTAGGCTTCTAAGTGATATCTAATAGGATAGAAGCTTTTATTTTGTGCAAGGTGGAAGACAAGTATTTGTAGTGTTACAATATAGAAGAGGACAAGAATGGAGATATATTGAGAGAAAAAAATGATACATTTGGACACCAACCTTGTATCTTTATGGCCATGGAGTGAGGGAGTGTAATTAATGTTGTAGTCATTTTCTCATCTTCCCACAATTTTCTACATGTTATCTTTTCTATAGATTTATTTCAATGAGTCATTTCCCTTTCTTGGATATATGCATTTATTATACACTATGGTGCACTTCTTCTTATTTTGTGATATACTATTCTAAATTTATTCTTAGAGTATTCTTTTCCAGTACCTCAAATAGTGTTCTTAGGGTTAAATTGAGGAAATGGGTATTCAAACTTAGATCTAACAGGTAACTCCCACTTCTTTGGGAAGTAATGTATAACAAGTGCGTAGTATGGAGGTTGTGGGACCTTGTGATGTATTTTATCCCTTTCCAATTTTAATGTTTTGGTAACAAGCATGTGCCTTGGGTATGTTCTTTATTTTATGGTTGATGATTTTTGTGGTATGGTGAATATGTATAACCTCTTGGCTTAGGCATTGTGATGGAGTTTGTCTAGTAATTTTGTGTTATTTTTATATTGTGCGGTATCGATTATCTCTCTTTAGTAGATTTCTAAAAAATTGTGAACCAATTAAGTATCATAAATGCACTCTAACCCATAGACTTTTTGAGAAGTTAATTCATGCTCATCTTGTATCCATACATCTATAACTTCTTCACTATCTACACTAGTATTGTCATTGACTAACTCAAATTATTTGGAGCTATTTGAATCTTCTTATTTGTCTACAGTGGGTAGCCTAGATATTGAACAGATGATTCTTCGATCTTGTCTATCCCTTTCTTGAGATACTTATGTTCTATTTTCTCCTTCTCCTAAGGGATTATGGACTATTTTGTTCTCATCCACAAAAGAGATTTATTCCTTCCTTGAATCCACAATTCCATTAGAATTGATAAACTATTTTAGATCTATCATTTCCCTAAGAGTATTGAAAGGTTCTTTCACTTCCACTACTTCAAAGTCTACTAGTTTCTTAAGGTCGTGAATGTTTACTTCCACATTATCCATGCTCCTAATGTCTCCATACCTAATCCATTTGCTAAACTTCTGTCAATTAGAGACTTTACCAACTTGGGGAAACCTAGTCTTTCCCCAAATGGTTGTTAGAGTGATATTGAGATTCACACAAAAATCTATCATAACATGCTTGGATTTGACATTATTGAGATGTTGGTAATCAATAGAGGTACATTTATTTAATTCCAGTTGTAACTAGGAAAATGGAATGCATCGAAGCAATATCAATTAGCTAACCAAAAAGCTAAATTGCAATGAAATAAAATTCTATTACAATCAATAGAAGAATTGAAAATAAGACATTCAAAATAAATGAAAAATCATCACCAATGTCTCTTTCAATTGACCTCCATTGTCCTTCTTTCTCCTTCACATTATCTTATTTGTGGATCTCACCTATAAGTGCAAGAGAAAAGTATGAAAGCAAGCAAGATGACAAGATGAAAATTGCAACATAAGGATACTAGAAGCATGGTTGATTGATTGAAAATGTGATTGATTCCCCTTTCATTGAAGAAAATCATCCAATTTATAGACAAATTGGAGAGAGGACAAGATTAGCATGAAGAGATTTGAAAGGAAATTCAAATCAAGAATGGCAAAATTATGAAAAATGATAATTTGCTATGCAAGGAGTATGACAAATTATGACAAGTTGCTATGCAAAATGCATCACAAATTATGACAAATTATGACAAGATTAAAATGCCATTCATATGACAAAAGGGAAGAGAGAAAATAGCCTCCATGATTGCAACAAATGGAAGCATAAACATAGGAGAAAATGAGGGAATGAAATTAGGGGGAAAAAATTAGAAAAATTAAAGAAAATAGGAGAAATAGAAATTAGGAATTAGGAGAAATTAGAAAATTAGAAAATTGAGGAAAAAGATGAAATAGAAATTAGGTGAATTAATTAATAGGTTTTCATCCATTAATTAATTCATGAAAGAGACCTAGGACTAAGTAAATAGATTTATTTAACCCACAAAGAATAAGAAAAGGATTAAATGAACAAATCATAAAACCCTAGAAATAAGAGGACAAGGAATTAGGTCACGACAACAAGAAATTAATGTAGGTTCCATCATGATTTTGACTGACAAAGGACCAATGTTGATAAATGATTAAAATTGGTTGACAAAAATCAATGACAAATTGACCAAGATTGACAAGGAGATCAAATTGATAGGCACCAATTGATGAGGAACAATGACTAATTGATCCAAATTGACATGATTGAAAAGGACAAGGATCGATGACAAATCAATCACAAAATGACAAGATTCACAAGGACAAGGATCGATGATGAATCGATCACAAAATGACGAGATTGACAAGGACAAGGATCGATGACGAATCGATCGCAAAAATGACAAGATTGACAAGGATAAGGATCGATGATGAATCGATCATAAAATGACAAGATTGACAAGTTGATAATCACAAATGATTACTAAAAGATGATTGAAAGATTGACAGGAGGACAAAACCCTAATTCTATCATTGATTAGGGTTGACAATGTCCAAAATGATGAAAATGAGCACACACAATGATGTGACAAGATAAGATCGACCAAAATCATGACTGAAGATTGCTATCGACAAGACCTAATTCAAAAGCGAGAAAAAAAAAGAGGAATGCAGAAGAAGGACTCGATGCTCGCAAATGATAAAGACCAAGTGTACAACATAGAAGAAATGTTAATGCAACGCAAAAACTCTAAAATAAGGCAATGCGCGAATGTTAAAGTATGACTCCGCAAGCGTTGACCATTTTTAGACGTCTACACCAGTATTCGATTATGTGATAGAATTTGAGGATATTCTATTTATTCTAGTTTTTCCCAATTGTTTCAATTTAACTAATAAATACTTTTATTGGGCCAAAGAGACCTATCTTTTTAACGTCATAACTAAACTTCTAAAAAACAAGCCAAATAATCATTATGTTTTTGTAGGATATGTTTTTTAGGATTTTCTACTTTCCTATCATGTTGTTTCTTATTGGGATAGAAGTAATCATATTATTCCTCTTCCAATCCAAAACCCTTATTGGCTTCTTCAATAATCTTATACTTAATTATTTTGGTATCAGTTCCCTAACGCATTAGGACTATAGCCTTGTCCCTTTTATTCATAACTTCTTCTTCTTTGAGATCCAAGTCTTATTTTCCTTCTTAAAAACTCTTTGTTTGAGGCATCAAATGACTATATATCCATGCATTAGCATCCTCTCACCCTATGCAGTGGAATTCTTGTTATAAATCTTGCTCCTCTATTTCCTTTCAAGTCATCACTCCTTGAATGTGATGGGGGATTTTGAAAATATTGTTTCCCTCTTTCATATTTGAATAGGTCATGTGTATCATCTCCACAAAGGGAACAAGTTTTCTTCTTCTCTAATCAACATTATGTTGCAAAATGACCTACTTTTCCATAGTTATATAAGGTTTCATCATTCCTCATGCAGTTGTTTCTTCTACATCCTCGTCATCCCCTATAGTTGGATCGTCTATTATTCTCTAGATAATTTTGTGGAGGATGGTTTATAATGCATAAGAATTTATCTTATTCCTCCATGGGATTTTTCTATATCTTCCATCATTGGCATATAAAGGGAGCTTTGCAAGACATTTAACATAAGTCATATTCCAATCTACTTCTCTATCAAAAATCATTAAGCAATGGAATTATAGGGTCTGGATAGTATTAAACTTTCTAGATCCATAATTGATTGGCAAGAAAATTCTCTATGGGGTGACTATCCTATTCATCACAAGTCCCACAATATAATGAGTTTAACTCAGCTAGTGTGATTCTGAATTTTACTTGTGAGGAAACTATTATTCTTTCTCCTTGTACTTTGGGGCATTCATTTCATACATTCCCTTCTCTTGAGCGGTATGAACACCGTACTTCTTTAGACTTCTTTGGTTCTCCTTCTGGCTATAATCTTTTTTTTGTGAAGTCAATTGTTCTATTACCAATTGTAATTTATCAAGGGCCTCTTTCTATCCATCTAACTCCATGCCATGATTGGGCCTCAATGTAGTATGACATATGATAACATCCTTGTAGGTGTCAAAAATATTTCCCTCCAATGCTACTCTAATATCTTTCTATAAACTAGAGATGAACCATTCAAACTTTTGTCTTTCAGTCAAGGGTTCTTCTACCTTTTGACATGTCTCCTTGAATCTCTTGTCATATTATTTGATTGATTCTTTCTCCTTTTGAACTAGATCCATAATTATTTATTGATTGATTCATCCTCCTTTGAACTAAATCCCTCATTTTACTTACACTTTCTATAGGGATATTTAGAGTATCAAAATTAGCTAATAAGTATTCCTTCACTTCTTCTAAATTTTTCTCATGTTTAGGATGCATCCTTTTTGTACTATTCCAATGTGCCTTCCTCCAAGGAAGACACACATTTTAATAATTTAATTGCATCCTTCTCAATATAGTTCCTATCCCAAAGTGGCTCCAATAAGAATATATGCTATGCAACTTTTGTGGTGTTCTTCCCAAACACTATTAGCTTAAAGGTTGACTCCATTTTAGCTTCTTTCTTTTCTATTTTGGATTTGTGGATCTGTGGACTATTTGTTTTCTTGTTTTTTATTATTTTTATATAAAGGGATTATTTTATCCTCCCCTATCTCTTGCTAACTTAATCTCAAAAAAATCTTCTCTAAGAATCGCTGCCCAATCTTCTACTTTATCCTCTCACTTAATTGTCTCTTCCTTTTGTGGTACTTCCTCAACTGAAATCCTTCTAGTCTTATATGGCATAAGCGATGGATCATGGTCTATAGTTGTGACTCTACATAACATCATTTAATCATTTTTTTAATGACATTTCATTAGTTAATGAACATATTTTCCAATCCCAAATTATACCTAATCTTATCCTTTTCTATTTCTGCTATTTTTAATTTATTTATTCTTCTATTGACCGATTCCTCCAAGCATTCTTCTTTAATCAACAAGACCTTTTCCAGAGTTTTGAGAAATTCAAGAAATATATCATCTAAATTTATTGTTAGGTTTGATAGACCTATCATAATTATCATACATTTGGAGAGTTGTGGTAGAGATGGAGCTTCTATGCTACTACAATCTCCTAACAACAAATTTTTATATCTTCCTTAGTTATTTATTCTTTTCTCCATATAAGGAAGTTAAGTAGCGGAAGAACTTCCTACACTAACCTTGAGAGAAGGGTAATGCAAAAACTTTTACAGATCATCACAATAGTTACAAAAAATTAACAAAAATAGACATAATAACATTCATACCACAACATAGTGATTTACGTGGGGAAAACCCTTTCAGGAGAAAAACCCCACACTCCAAAAGCCACCCAATATATTATTCAACAATAAATTACAAATTACAATATACTTGTTGAGAAAGCTCTTCATAGGAGTACCACTAATTAAAGATTCAAAGGTAACTCAATAGCCACAAGACTCTTACACACAACCTCTATCTCACACACCCCATATATAGGAGATACAATACAAGAAACTGTCAAACGGTATTACAAAACCATGGGTTAAAACCACCCAATAAAGTATAGTCGACCTTATTTTTAATCTAGATGCCTTATGACGTGTCAAAACACACATCAACTGGTGTCCCTCCTTTTTACTACTTATTTATGTGTTTGATGCATTTTATATTTCCTATTTCAGGAGTCCAAACTTTCAAAGCCCATAACTTGTGAACCGTGTGTCCGATTGACGAACCTTTTGAAGCATCAAAAAGATTGTGAAGTTCTCTATTGCCTTGTAAACCAATACGCCATTCACACCCATTTTTAGAGAATTTAAGAGGGCCTAAAGTCCTTAAAATTAAGTTTAAAACTTTCATTGCACCCCTCCAAAATAAAAACTTTAATATCTTCAAAACTAGTTGTGATCTTGTGGTGAAACTTTACCGATATGCTTATCTAGCAAACCCAAAGCTTTGGGGATAATTTTGCACCATTTCATTCTCAAATGAAAATGCACTATAAATAGTAACCTCATGTAAATGCAAGGTTGAGATACCATTTTCCCAACATTCTCCCACTTGTTGAGCACCTTGGAAGAGAAAAGAGAGTATCTGTTGGCATTTGGCATAACTAATGCAGATCAGGTCATGCAGTTGAAGTTGGCTGATTACACCGGTAAGGGATATAAGTATATTTGTGATGAAGATATTGAGATTATATGAATAGATGACATGATCAGTTATTCATGTTGTCATTGTTGGCAACTGATGTTCCTGATGATTTGTTTTATCATCTAAATGATTTGGTTTACTAGAAGACAGGGTTTACCGGCAGTGAACTAAAGTTTGTAAAATAGGACTTTAATCGGTAAAGCAAAATTGTTTTGATTGGATCGGTCGATTGGCGATGATTGGTGATTTGTGGTTTGGATGGTGAACTTATATCATGGAAAGGTGTTTATGACTAGAACTGGAACTTGTGACGATTACCGGAAGGCATGTTTCAAATTTCTAATGAAGTTTTGCTAAGATTTTAGAAGGGTTTAAGGACTGGTGAAGAAATCATCAAACCAATAATGATTTTTTGTTATAACGGTGATCGAAAACGAGTCTACATAAAGTGTTGGAAATATAACAAGGATATTGAGAAGGTTGTTGATGATTATGGACATAACTGATTAAAGATGTTTTACTGTCTTGATATTATTATTTTGTCATTGATGTCAAGAAATTGATTTTCTAATTCAGTATGATGTTGCCATATCTTAAGAAATATGATATGAAGATTATAAAGAAGTTGGTAAAGACACAAGAAAGAATATGATGAATAAAGGGATAAGTTATTCAATGGGCAACTCTACCGAGTTAGACAATGATGAGATCTTGATGTTTTAGATTGTTTTAACATCATACATATGTTGTAAAATGTAAAGGTTAATACTACACTATGTTATTAGGCAAAGAACCTAGTCGGTAATGAAGACCGAATGTCTACTGAGTAAAGTTTAGTATTCACTGAGTTGTAACCAAGCTATAACAGAATGCATTAAATGTTTACATGTGATATTTAATGAAAGAAGCTAATGAGCTAGAGTAAATCAATGATTGGCAAGCCGTGGAAGAAGTTTGTTAACAAATCTAAGGCAATGGAAAGTCAGCAAGAAGATCTACAGCTCAGATTGAACCGCATCACCCTAACACAAGTTCCAAGATGATTGTGCAAGTTCCGAGGCAGGGTAAAATGTTTTTCAGATTGTAAGATACAATGAACCTAGACAAGATTGAAGATCTGATGGATGTGATTGATCATGGGAAATGTGATCAAGGAGATTAAGCAGTTAGATGATTATTTATAAATAAGGAACTATTGATAAACAGTGGATGTGGGCAAGTGTATGCATAGGGATGCTAGATAGTGATCACTGAGCACATAATCTTGAAGACCTGTTGGAATAATAAAGTATTGATGCCCAACAAATAGACAAGAATAGTTCTATGTCTAGATTGTGTTGAACAAATAAGAATCTTCTTTAGCATTTTAGATGTAAAGTTGCAGATAGATTGTATTACTGTTAGCTTGTGAAAGTAACAGGAAATCTCTTAACCGAGTGGACTTAACAGTGTTATAAGTAAATCCTCTAACAAGGTGACATTCAAAATGAGTATTTGAAATCCTTTGACAAGGTCACTTCTAACAAAGTGAAGATCCTAACAGACCTGAGGGAAATCCCTTAATCGGGTCACATTTAGCATTGTGTTTTGTAATCTTTAACAGGATTGGTTTTTAACCGAGCATACTCTAGAAGAGTATATTTCTTAGTGGATCTGAAATCCCACAGTGGTTTTTCCCTATTTGGTTTTCCACGTTAAATCTGGTGTTATGAGGTTTATATTGTTCATATACTTTTCAGTTTGCATGTTTGACAGTTTTTATTCTATGACTGATATATGTTACCGAGGTAGAATCTGATGTTTTCATTGATGATTAAGTTTGTATGATTCACCCCCCCCCCCCTCTCATCTTGTTGGCTATTGGATCTGTACTTATATTAAGTATCAGAACTATCAATTGGTATGAGAGCTTTGGACTCTGAAAGGAAAGTTTAAAGGCACATGAGTTAAAAATCCAAAGATGTATAAGAGGGATGCACCTAAGCTGAATAAGTCAAGTTTCTCTACATGGCAGAAAAGGATGAAGCTACATCTATTAGGAGTTGCAGAATATGCTATATACTATCTGGAGAATGATTTTGTTACACCGAGCACCTATCCATTGACTATGGAAGAGATAAAGGCAAAGCAAGAACACATTCAAGCAATGATTGAAATAACATCTGCATTGACCGATTCTAAGTTTAATGATCTAGAAGGCTGCAATGATGTGAAGGCTTTGTGGACTAAGCTCATATATGTATATGGAGGAGATGAACATGTTCAAAGAGAAAAAGTTGATAGTCTAAGAGGACAACTTGAATCTATGAGGATGAATGAAGGTGAGAACATAACCCAGTATAGTACAAGACTAAAGGAGATTGTAAATCAAATCAAGGGAGCAAGAGGAACTATTGAAGAAAAGGATGTGACAAGTAAGTTGTTAAGAACCCTTCTACCTGCCTATGTAATCCGAGTCTCTGCAATCAATGAATTGAGGTCTATACCTAATATGCCAGTTTCCTTAGATGCTACTATTGGTAAGCTACATGCATTTGAGTTAAGTAATTTTGATAACAGTGGGTCTGCATTTAGTTCTTTTTATCTGAATGAATCTAATGATTACAATGAAAGAAAGTATAAGTACTCTAAAGGAGATCATAGTGGAGCAAGTGAAATATTTCGGAAGAACATGGAGAAGGTACACAAACTGTATGAAGAAATCAGAAAGAAAGAAGAGTTTGAAGCACTATTGGCCAAAAGGTTACCAAGAGACAAAGGTAAGTAGAAGGGAAAACTACCCTTGAAATGTTTCAATTGTGATAAAATTGGACATATGGCTTCTAACTATCCTGACAAAGATTTCACTGAAAAGAGAGATTACCGAGATGACAGATAGAAAGATAATCATTACAGAGGTCACCGAGACTTCAGAAGAAGAGATAGAAAGACCTTCTTAATTGCTGATGAGGAATCTGAAGATGATAAATCAGATGAGACTGATACAGAGGAAGTTGTTTATGTGGCTATCAAGGATGGATCAGATGAAGTAAGGTATGAAGAAAAAGCCCTAATATCTCACATAAACACTAATGATTCTTGGATTATAGATAGTGGATGCTCACATCATATGACAAGAGATAAACACAAGTTTGTTATGTTAGAAGATTATGATGGAGGCTATGTTAGATTTGGTAATGATGCACCATGTCTGGTAAGAGGTAAAGGATCAATAACACTTCTTGATAAAGCAAGATGCAATGATGTTTATTGGGTTGAAGGTTTGAAATATAATTTGTTGAGTGTAGCACAGCTAAACAACACAGGTTACTGAATAGAATTTCAGAAAGGAATTGTCAAAGTTCATGACAAAAATGGAAAGTTAGCTGCTACCGGGACACAAACAAAAGGTAATACATTTCACCTTGACTCTACTCACAACAAGTGCTTGCATGCAAAGATTGATAACACCTGGTTATGGCATAAATGTTTTTGTCATGTTAATTTTGATAATCTGATCAAGATAAGTAAGAAGCACAGAGTAAGAGGTCTATCGAGTCTTGAAAAACCTGAGAATGCTATGTACTGAGGATGCCAAATGGGCAAGATGACAAGATCTAGCTTTACAAGTAAGTCCTACTCTTCTAAAGGAATTTTAGATCTTGTACACACTGATCTTTGTGGTCCTATGAAAGTTCAAAGTTATTATGGTGATAAGTATTTCATATTATTTGTGGATGATTATTCAAGGATGATGGCAGTAATGTTTCTAAAAGAAAAATCAGAAGCTTTTCAAATGTTTAAGTGGTACAAGGCTAGAGTTGAAAATGAAACAGGAAGACAACTGAAATGTCTTAGATCAAATAGAGGAGGAGAGTTCACATCTGATGAGTTCAACCTATTTTGCAATAATCATGGTATTAAAAGACAAGTCTCTGCACCGAGGACTCCACAGCAAAATGGAATAGCTGAAAGAATAAATAGATCTATTGTGGATTGTGCTAGAACACTGATGATTGAGAAGAAGGTTCCACAAAAATTTTGGAGAGAAGAAATAAGCATAGCTGTTTACACCTTGAATCGAGTTCAATTGAAGAAAGGTACTTTAAAGACACCTTATGAAATCTGGTATGGCAAGAAACCTAACATAAGTTATTTTAAGATCTTTGGAAGCAAATGCTATGTTCATAAAGATGATAGAAATGGCAAGTTTGATCAGAAAAGTGAAGAAGGAACATTTCTAGGATATTCTTCTAGAAGCAAAGCATTTAAATGTCTGATCAAATCATCTAACAAAATAGTAGAATGTGCAAATGTGAAAATTGATGAATTTGCATAAAAAACTGATGACAGGAATTCCAAAGAATCAGAAGACTATGATGAATTTGTCTATGTGCAACTGAAAAGTCCTACCGAGATAACTGTTGAAGGAAATGAGGAAGATATCCAGTTACCGAGTGATGAAGAGGATCATACAGAGCCTACCGAGCCTGTATTAGCCAAATATGTCAGAAGACATCATGTACCAAGTCAGATTATAGGAGATAAGGATGATCCAGTGATGACAAGGAACAAGCTGAGACAAAACACATGTTTGATATCTGAATTTGAACCAAGAATAGTAAAAGAGGCATTCAATAGTGAAGATTGGATAAATGCTATGACTGAAGAGATTGATCAAATCAAGAAGATTAACACATGGACACTAGTCCGAAGACCTAAGGACAAAAATGTAATCGGTACAAAGTGGATCTTCAGAAACAAGCTAAATGAGAAAGGAGAGGTCATTCAGAACAAAGAAAGATTGGTTTGCAAAGGTTATGCCCAAGAAGAAGGAATTGATTATGGTGAGACTTTTGCACCTATTGCCAGACTTGAAGGAGTTAGAACATTGCTGGCATATGTTGCTTTCAAAAACTTCGAGGTATATCAAATGGATGTCAAATCTGCATTTCTGAATGGAATATTAGAAGAAGAAGTTTTCATTGAACAACCTGAAGGATTTATTGAAGACAATAATAAAGATCAGGTATGTAAATTGAACAAAGTTTTATATGGTATGAAACAAGCACCTAGAGCATGGTATGAAAGACTGCACTCTTATTTGATTAAGATTGGTTTTATAAGGACAAGTGAGAACAACAACATGTACATGAAGAATAATGAAAATGGAATACTAATCTCAGCCATATTTGTTGATGATATTATATTTTGTGGAAATGACTCTTTATGCAAGAACTTTGGTAATGAAATGAGTAGAGAATTTGAGATGTCATTAATCAGTGAGATAAAGTATTTTATAGGCTTATAGATACTACAAATGAAAAATGAAATTTTCATTACTCAATCCAAATACATAAAGGAAATCTTGAAGAAATTTGGAATGGAGGATTCAAAGCCAGTAAGTACTCCTATGACTACAAACTGCAAACTATCAAAGAATGATGAATCTGCATCTGTTGATGAGACACTCTACCGATCCATGATTGGAAAACTACAATATGTTGTTCAGAGCAGGCCTAATATAGCACATGCAGTAGGTATTGTTGCAAGATTCTCTGTAGATCCTAAGGAAATACACATGACAGCAATCAAAAGAATTTTCAGATACTTGAAAGGCACTAAAGATTATGGCTTAGTATATTATAAAGGAAATGATTTTGATTTGAAAGTCTATATTGATGTTGATTGGGCAGGCAACATTGATGACAGGAAAAGCACAAGTGGAGGAGCTTTCTTCTTAGGAGAAAGACTAGTGAGTTGGCTTAGCAAGAAACAAGGATGTGTTTCTCAGTCAACAGCCGAAGCTGAATATGTTGTTATAGTAAGTTGAATTGTACCAACATTGCATGGATCAAACAATTGTTGGAAGGTATAAATGAGAAAGTTACCGAGCCAGTAACTATATTTTGTGACAATACTAGTGCCATTAATATTTCAAAGAACCCTATTATGCACTCTAAGACAAAGCACATATCTATCAAATATCATTATCTTAGAGAAGAAGCTCATGAAAAGAAAGTGGTGTTGGAATATGTTAACACAAAGGAACAAATAGCTGATATCTTCACCAAGCCACTACCAAAGGACACTTTCGAATATCTCAGAAGTAAGTTAGGGGTCCTACCCCTATCTCTTACTCACTGACCGAGTCCAATGAAGGCATCACTTTGATGAATCTATTGAATATATTTTAGGGAGTAGATGCTGGAGTGATACACTTTAGAATGCTTTTCTGAAAGTGTACTGGAACAATATTAAGATAATATAGAAAATGATACAGGGAACAGGAATTGTAAACAAATGCTCTGACCGAGACTCAGTTGATACACATCAGCAGGAAATAACTTCTTACAGAAACAACTTATGTTTTAGTTCTTTTCTTTTTGGCATTGTTGTCAAAGGGGGAGAAGACTACTAGGGGGAGAAGATCTACCCAAGGGGGAGAAGACTAAAGGAGGAGAAGACTACCAGGAGGAGAAGACCTGAGAAGACTTAGAGAAGACTTGAGAAGACTGAGAGAAAACCAGAAGAGAAGTCTGATGTATGGGGGAGAGCATTTCAGCATTTTAGAATCACAGCAATCCGAATTCTTAATGGTCAAATCAATTGGTTTTGCCATCAATGCCAAAGGGGGAGATTGTTGGCAATATAACAAGGATATTGAGAAGGTTGTTGATGATTATGGACATAACTAATTAAAGATGTTTTATTGTCTTGATATTATTATTTTGTCATTGATGTCAAGAAATTCATTTTCTAATTCAGTATGATGTTGCCATATCTTAAGAAATATGATATCAAGATTATAAAGAAGTCAGTAAAGACACAGGAAAGAATATGATGAATAAAGGTATAAGTTATTCAATGGGCAACTCTACCAAGTCAGAAAATGATGAGATCTTGATGTTTTAGATTGTTTTAACATCATACATATGTTGTAAAATGTAAAGGTTAATACTACACTATGTTATTAGGCAAAGAACCTAGTCGGTAAACCCTAAGGAACCTAGTCGATAAACCCTAAGGTTATCGCAGTCGGTTAATGAAGACAGAATGTCTACTGAGTAAAGTTTAGTATTCACCAAGTTGTAACCGAGCTATAAAAGAATGCATTAAATGTTTACATGTGATATTTAATGAAAGAAGCTGATGAGATGGAGCGGATCAATGATTGGCAAGCCGTGGAAGAAGTTTGTTAACAAATCTAAGGCAATGGAAAATTGGCAAGAATATCTACAGCTCAGATTGAACCACATTACCCTAACACAAGTTCCAAGATGATTGTGCAAGTTCCAAGGTAGGGTAAAACATTTTTCAGATCGTAAGATACAATGAACCTGGACAAGATTGAAGATCTAATGGCTATGATTGATCATGGGAAATGTGATCAAGGAGATTAAGCGGTTAGATGATTGTTTATAAATAAGGAACTGTTGATAAACAGTGGATGCAAGCAAGTGTATGCATAGGGATGCTACATAGTGATCACTGAGCATAGAAGCTTGAAGACCTGCTGGAATAACAGAGTATTGATGCCTAGTAGATAGACTAGAATAGTTCTATGTCTAGATTGTGTTGAACAAATAAGAATCTGCTTTAGCATTTTAGATGTAAAGTTGCAGATAGATTGTATTACTGTTAGCTTGTGAAAGTAACAAGAAATCTCTTAACCTAGTGGACTTAATAGTCTTATAAGTAAATCCTCTAACATGGTGACATTCAAAATGAGTGTTTGAAATCCTTTGATAAGGTCACTTCTAACAAAGTGAAGATCCTAACAGATCTGAGGGAAATCCCTTAACTGGGTCACATCTAGCAATGTGTTTTGTAATCTTTAACAGGATTGGCTTTTAACCGAGCATACTCTAGAAGAGTATATTTGTTAGTGGGTCTGAAATCCCACAGTGGTTTTTCCCTATTTGGGTTTCCACATTAAATCTGGTGTTATGAGGTTTATATTGTTCATATACTTTTGAGTTTGCATGTTTGACAGTTTTTATTCTATGACTAATATATGTTACCAAGGTAGAATCTGATGTTTTCATTGATGATTAAGTTTGTATGATTCACCCCCCCCCCTCTCATCTTGTTGGCTATTGGATCTGTACTTATATTAAGTATCAGAACTATCATAAAGTTGGTAACACGACACAACCCGCGTGAAAGATTTAATAGTTGTTTAGCATGATTCAAGGAAGATTTTCTTGGGAATCAATGAAATGCTTTGGAGAGTGTTTTGAGGATACAGATCAGATTTCCATGATGAGTTATGATCAATCAATTATAGATATTGCATTGTAATTTGTTGTTATGATCTGGATAGTGATCTATGATGATCTTTTGTGATCTTATTGTAAATTCATGATGTAATTAGATTTTGTGGCCGACCTAGTTGAGATGGCTATTTATGTTGACACAGTTGATGTTTATTGTGTTGGTAGTCTTAGAGAATGTGTTAAGCCATCCAAGTGAAGTGTGAAATCTACCTAAGAGTTGTAGAGTGTTGTGTATAACTGGATCTGATCAATCAAACAGAGAAGTGCAAGTAAATAGATGATTTTCTTATTGTTGTTCCCTAACAGTTGCAACAGGTTAAATCCCTTGACCGAGTAGGTTCTAACAAGCCTTAAACATTTAAGTCCCCTAATAGGGAATCTCTCAAAAGAGTTTTAAATACTCTCATGAGGTTGATCCTAATAGATTATCAAGTTGCAAGGCAAATACCTTAACTAGGTGACTCCTAACAAGGTCTTCTCTTAACTGGACGTATTGTAAGCTTCTAACAAGGCTAAGCTCGTAACAGGGCGTACTTCAAAAGAGTACAAATATTTGTGGGTGCCAGCTTCCACCGTGGTTTTTTTCCTATTTGGGTTTCCATGTCAAAACCTTATGGTGTTCATGTGTGGAATGTGTTTTCATGTGATGTTCTTGTTTATATTTTATTTCATGCATTATTTCTTGACATTGGTTATGATGTTTTATTAGAAGCATATCAGAGATTATTGGTACTGATAAGAAGTTGTTTGAGAAAGTATTTGATCTTATTCCTAAGATTAATGAGTTGGTAATTGATCAATTTTATATGATTACTTTGGTGGTGAAAGTATTGGTAAATGATTTGAATAATGTGTTAAGCAAATTTGATAAAGAGGGTATTAGATCTGATTACAGAAGTTGAGATATTTGTTAAATAGTTTTAGATTTGAGATAAGCTGAAATAAGTTTGAATTTGAGTTAAAGTTTCAATTGGTCTTAATACTAATTCACTCCCCCTCTCAGTATTAATCAAATCCTGATAGGATTAACAATTGGTATCAGATCTTAATCCTCCGTGTGCAGAAATCCTAATTTCTTGAGGAAAAGATTTTGAAGAATTCAAGATGATGAAGAAAGAGTGTCCCAAGTTCAATAAGGATAACTACAAGATCTAGAAGGACAAAATGAAGATCTACATCAAAGTTCTTGGTGCACAGTATTGGAAGCAAGTTGAAACAACATATGTTGCTCCTACCACTACTCCCTTGACATCAGATGAAATAAGAGAACAACAAGATAACATACAAGCCCTAGAAGCTACTGTAAGTACTCTATGTGATTCAAAATATATTGATGTTCAAGGATTGTAAACTACAGGTGAGGTTTGGGAAAAGTTAGAGAGAATCTATGGAGGATATGAGAATGTTCAAAGAGAAAAAGAGGAAAGCTTGAGAGGAAAGTTCGATGACATGAGAATGTTGGAAAGAGAGAATATTGGATAGTATGGTTAGAGAATAAAAGAAGTTGTTGGTGACATTAAGAGGGAAGGAGAAAAAATAGAAGATGATGTAATAGTAAGTAAAATGCTCACAACTCTTCAACCTTAGTATGCTATAAGAGTATCGGTAATCCAAGAACTTATATCTATTTTAAAGGATAAGGTAATTGTTGACTCATTAATTGGTACGCTTATATCTTTTGAGTTAAATAGTTTTGACAATAAGGTGACTAAATCTACCGAATCTTCCTTTAAAGCTTTTGTTACCAGTTCATTTGCTAGAAAAGGAAAAGACATATCAAAATCATGAGTGTAGGACAAGTCATGGAAGCAACCGAGGAGATGAAGATAGTGAAGATCAAGTGATGGAACTTGAAGCATTGTTAGCAAAGAGATTTCCAAGAGGCACTGGTAAGTATAGAGGAAAGCTACCTTTGAAGTGTTTATCTTGTAATAAAATTGGTCATAGTGATGCTAACCGCCCTAACACTGATAAGAAAGAAAAGTTTAGAAGATTCAAAGGAAAGGGCAAGAAACATTGTTGTAAAACTAAAAATTACACTTCTACTATGAATTACCTTTTATGCAATAAGGTCCCAAAGCTTGTATCATTTCACACCATAACTGTATTTGATGAAGATGCATTTCATATCCTTGTTCTCCAACTTTGTTTGCTTCTCTTTTGGCACATGTGCCTATGCCTTGCAACCAAAACCTCTAAGATTTCTCAATGAAGGTTTGTGACCCAACCATGCTTCCATAGGTGTTTTATCAACAAGAGCTGATGTAGGAGACATGTTAATTAGGTAGCAAGCAGTGGCAACAACTTCAGCCCAAAAATTTTGTTCTAGACCAACATCACTAAGCATACTCCTATCCTTCTCCATCAGTGTCTTGTTCATTCTTTCTACAACTCCATTCTGTTGTGGAGAATATTGAGTTGTCTTATTTCTTTTAATGCCACATTCTTTATATCTATCAAAATCATTAGAGAAAAATTCACCACCATTATCAGTCCTCAAACATTTGATTTTCTTTCTAGTCTACAACTCAACCATTGCTTTAAATTATTTAAATCAACTGAAAAATTTAGATTTACTCTTTAAAAAATATGAAACATAATATGTGGATTTTCCAATCAAAGAAACATCTATAGGACCAAACACATCAGGATGAATAAGATCCAAAACACCACAAGATTTTTGATAACTTGAGTAAAATTGAACGCGGTGTTGTTTTTCATAAATGCAATGCTCACAAAAATTGAAGTCAAGATCACAATCATTCAAACCTTCAACAAGGTTTTTATTTTTTGAGGTCCTTAGACGCTTTCCTCCAATGTGGACAAGTCTCTAGTGCCATAACATAGTCTTCTTTGCAAGTAACTTTTCTTTAGAAGAAAGAGCACCCTTAGGTACCTAAAAGCCATGTCCATCCACTGAAGGTGAAACCCTAAAATCTTCCGATGAAGTATCCAAAGATTTATTTTTTACAGAAGTGCTATTACACACAATAGTGTATGCCTTTAGCTTATATAAAATTTTGAACATGATACCTCTAGGAATCATCATAGCACCTTTAATCATCTTGCATCTTGCATCAATAAAGACTACCAACACACTCGCATCTATCAGTTTGCTCACAAATAATAAATTTTATTTTAATCCAGGGATATGCAACACACCACCAATCCTTTTTATTCTACCATCTAGAAACTTGATCCTAACTTTACCATAACCAATAATATCTAAATGTAAATCATCACCCAAGTATACCTTACCTCCATTAAATTATTCATATTCAGAAAACCAATCTCTATTGGAAGTCATATGAAAAGATGCACCCGAGTCAATTAACCATGCATCATTACCTAAATGAGTAGCCAAAACTGCAATGAATGCATCACCATCTTCCTTCTCGGACTCAGAATCAAAATCGTACTTCTTTTTCTTCTTCTTTTCTTTTTTGGAGTATTTACGGATGTGTCCTAGTTTACCATAATTCTAGCAGATGACTTTGGACTTTCCAAGAGATTTTGATCTCCCTTTGGACTTGGATTTATTATGCTTCTCATTATTCTTACCTTTTTCCTTAGGTTTTCCATGAACAGTTAAGGCTTACTTCGAACCCATGGATACCTTCCTCTACATCTCTTCACCAAGTAGGGAACCCACTAGATCTTCAGTCTTCAAAACAATAGAAGTACTATTGATAGCCATAAAAAGATAATCCCACTAATCAGGTAAAGAACAAAGCAAGATCTGATATTTCTCCACTTCGTCCATCTTATAAGCAACATATACCAACTGAGCCACCAACATATTAAATGCTTCTAGGTGGTTTGCAATTCATCCACCCTCTTCCATCTTCAAGGAATACAATTTCTTCCTCAAGAAAATATTATTTAATAAAGATTTAGCTTGATAAATCTCACCAACCTTAGTCCATAACTTCTTTGAAGTATTCTCTTCGTGGACATTGATCAAAACAAAATCTGCCAAGCACGGTCTTATTAGACCCTTGGATTTACAGTCCATAACATTATATTGAGCAACTACAGTAGGATCTAAGGGTCTTTGGACATTCGCATCAATAGCATCCCACAAATCTTGATTTATTAGCAGATCTTCCATCTTCAGCTTCCACATCTCAAAATTACTTCCACTAAATTTAGCCACCTATATTCTCCTTGATGAACTTGCCATTTTAAAATTACTGCAACAAGATTTTAAAAAAAAGTGTCTTATGCACAAGCTCCCACTCAAATCTAGATTAGTTCAAAAAACCCAACAACTCACAATTGAAACCAAAGGTGATCAAGTTTTGATAACACTTGTAAGGAAGTTAAGTAGTGGGACAACTTTCTACACTAACCTTGAGAGGTGAGTAATGCAAAAAGTTATACAAATCATCACAATAGTTACAAAAACTTAACATAAATAGACATAATAACATTCATACCACAACACAGTGATTTGAATGGGTAAAACCATTTCGAGAGAAAAACCCCTCACTCCAAAAGCTGCCCAATATATTATTCAACAATCAATTACAGATTACAATATACTTGTAGAGAAATATCTTTACAGGAGTACCATTAATCAAAGACTCAAAGGTAACTCAATATCCATAAGACTCTTACACACAACCTCTATCTCATGCACCTCATATATAAGAGATACAATACAAAAAACTGTCAAATACTATTACAAAACCATGGGCTAAAACCACCTAATAAAGTATAGCTGACCTTATCTCCAATCTAGATGCCTTATGACGTGTCAAAACATACATCAACACGTGTCCCTCCCCTTTACAACTCATTTATGTGTCCGATGCATTTTATAAGTCCTATTTCAGGAGTCCAAACTTCTGGAGGCCATAACTTGTGAACCGTGTGTCTGATTGATGAACTGTTTGAAGTGTCGAAAAGCTCGTGAAGTGCTCTATCACCTTGTAAACTGATATGAAGTTTAAAACCAATTTTTATGGTTTTTAGGAGGTTCTAAAGTCCTCAAAATTAAGTTTAAACCTTTCATTGCACCCCTCCAAAATAGAAACTTCACTATCTTCAAAACTAGCTGTGGTCTTGTGATGAAAGTTTACCGATATGCTTATCTATCCAACCAAAAGTTTTGGAGATAATTTCACACCATTTTATGCTCAAATGAAAACTTTCTATAAATAATAACCTCATTTAAATGCAAGGTTGAGACACTATTTTCCCAACACTCTAATCATTTCAAAAGTTTTCCTAGCTTTTCTCATCATGAATTTTATTTTTCTAGGGTCTTCTATTCTTTATCTCTATTTTCTCTTTCTTTCTTCTTTCAGGTAGCACCCACTTTGGCATGCTTAGCAGTACCCTCATTGGTTTTATCACTCCTTATCATCTCTATATTTTTATCTTTTTAGTATCTCTCCTCTCTCAATATTTTGTCTTTTCCTTCTTTCCTCTCCATTCAGGCTTGCCATGTTCACATTATTTATTTGATCAATCCATTCTAAATTTTGTCTTTAATTTTTCTTATCTGATTTGGCCATGGGTGTATGTGATTTGGGATTACATTACATCTTTATCTTCTCCCATGGTAGTTATTAGGAACCTTTTCTATTAGTCACATCCTTTCAAGTGTTCCTTTTGGATAACACCCCCCCCCCCCCCCGCCTTCTCCCCTCCTTACATTCTCTATTCCCTTGGTACCTAACCCCCTTTCATAAGGAAAACATTAGGGGATAGTGTTGCAATTTATCAAAAAAATCATCATTTTTTAGATTTTTTATTTCATTTAAAATTTAAAATTTAAGTATATCCTTGATGACATTTATACAACCTAATTAAAGTCTCAACAACATAACCAATGTTGTTGAAAACAAATTGGGAACAAAAAGTGAAGTTTTGATACCCTTGAGTTATTTTTGTATGTTGTATTTATACTTTAAACTCAATTGTACAAAGGAAGCAAGGAGTTGATCCATATGGGTTACTTAACAAGTTAATAAAGCATCAAAATATGAAGCATTCAATAGATAGTATAATATGCATAGTTTTGGTATATTGATATTATCACTCACATGCATATTTATCTATCCTTATATCTTCTATTACATCATATATATATATCTACTCTTCATCTTATATTCTATCTATCTTCTTACATACATATATTGTTCACCCTCATACGCATCATCATATTTTGTTACTTACATGTTTCTCTATACAATATCTAGCTAATGAGAAGTGGCTCATCTTTTCTACTTCTATTATGGATGATGTCTTTTTTAAATGAAACTCCACAATCTCTTTGTGGTGAAGTACGATAGTATATATAATGATTGTGTCCGTACTTTCTTCTTTCTTGCCAACACATACCACAAGATGAAAATTTAGATGTATCCTAGAAAAATCATCCAAAAAAAAACTTAACCTACAAAAGAGCCACACAACTAAATGTATTATCTCATGAGAAATATTGCAATACACTTGCAATATCTCCATCTTCTCAATAATCAAGAACCATAGTTGAATTCATCCACATGAACAAGAAGATGAGAATCATGTAGCCATACATCTCAATCTATACTTCTTCTATTCATATATGCAAGCTACAAGAGATGTTCAATCCAACTTTAAGGTTCAAAAATTAAAATTGTACACAAGTCATCCTCAACTACTCATGTTTTCTTCTATAGAAACGAGCTTGTACAAAACCACTGTGTGGTATTACATAGACCATGTGCCTCAAAACTTTAAGTTTACATAACTACAACCTCCACATTTACAATTTTCTCTAAGTTTTTTTTTCATAGGTACTAAGTTTTTCTCAATTTTTAATATTTTCCCAATGTGTCATCCACATTAAACATTTATCTCAATGTTGCATAAAACATACAAGTAACCTTGGGAATGAAATATGCATCACAATTAAATATTACTTTTAAATTATTAGCATTATTATTTCATTATGCAAAGTATACAACACAATTTTTCAATATTCTTCCACTTGTATACATTGCACGAGGGGTCAAAAATAAACTCAACTACCTAGAGAATAATCCCTATAGCCAGTATGTACCATCAAAACATCCAAGTGCTCCATGTTCTCTATCAAGATATTTACAACAACAAATAAGGTGACCACCATCTCAAACAAGAACTTCCTCATCCTTCATCATCTCATTGCACAAAATATAATATATCCAATCTAAAAGAGATGTCTCACTATTACATAGAAGCAAAAATCCTATCTCAACTTGATATCTAAACACAAACACCAAATACAATGGAAACAAATAGGATTTGAGTGGCTTTTGAGAATTCACCAACATAGCTAGAATATCAACCACAACTCATTTCTAACATGTTCAACTATCTATACTTCAAAAATAATGTATAATTGGCATAATAGGTTAACCTTATGCCATTAGCATATCCAAACCAAACCGTAATCATAGGTCCTTGTCTATAATTCTCCTACAAAAATAGTTCATGTCCTAAAGACCTTCAATATTATAGTACAATGATAATATCTAACAAAGGACACATATACAACCTAGAAGTCCAAATGTATGGGCAATATCAAATTTGAAATAAATAAAAGTATCTAAAAATCCACTAATTAATTTTACATATAATGGTGTGGTCAATGCCATTAATATCAAATTTTTTTTACCAAGGAACATCTATAATGATATACAAAACTTGTTAGCTAAACCATTGCAACATAACTTTGTCACCACAACTCTCTAGCTCTTACAAGTTCTCCACATCATAAAAGATAAGAGATTAAAGATCCTCCACACAATTACCCACATAGAAAACAATGAAGTATATTAATAGTAAATTATTGGAAAAATGGTGATTATAATGGCTCTATGAAAACTTAACTCCATTTTCATTTGAATATGAAGCCCTAGGAAGAAACATAAGACTCAAGAGAGAAAATTTGTAAATTATGACCATGTAGGATGTCCTTCTACCAACAACTCTAATCACTCAAGCTATTATAATTAATATCTCCTTCACAAAATCCCAAAAATAAAAGCCTCATCAACATCCAACTATTTAAATCAAAGGTCAAACATATCACATGCATTAAAGTAGACTAACTAGGATGCAAGCCTCTCAAATTTAAGGAAGAAATAAATAAAAAGTATTACCAAAATTGAGGAATATGCCCAAATCCATCCTCTAGACTCCTCAAAATTATCTTCATAACAAACTTTTATACATAAGGAGATAGGGGGAAAATAAAATCATACAAATTAATCCTCAAATAATCCCTCCAAAACCAACATTCATAGTTAAGGACTTATTCCCATGAGATTTAAAAAAGCATAAAAAATGCATCTAAAAATAAGGTGGGGAATATATATTAAATAATTCACTATTGAGTTGACCAAGAGTTGGGATTGAGATTGCTCCTTCAATATCCAAGCTACAATGAGTCTCTCCAAGAATAATTTCCTTAATAAGTCAATGTTGAACTCACATCCAAATCAAGTGTAGCCTCCTTGATCTTATTTTTTAAACCTTATGAAAGAGTAATTGTCTTAACACATAATCTCCAAGAACAAGAGATCTTTAGCCTCACCTTAATTTGATATAGGTGTACAATTAGTCATCTTACACTGATCAAGCCTTAATTGCAACATTGCAGTGACTAAAATCTGATAATAAAAATGATAAAAAACCTCATCTATCAAATTATCATAAATCATTATTAAAGATCCATTTGTAGAATTGGGAACACACCAAATGACATTGTGATCTACATCTCAAAATAAGGTTTCATGTCTTAAATATATTCTCTCTTAAGAGTGCATGTATCATGTAAAAAATATGAAGAGTCCACCATACTACGATAATGTCCATCCTTTAAACCAAATATCACTTTTTAAACTAGAAAATCATAACCAACACCTCATTCAATGTATCAAAGATCCATCCATTGTAACAATATGTCAACCTCTCCAATTCACATGAAGATAACCATCTAGAGTCAATAAAAACTCATATTTTAAATAGCTACCACTATATACAAAAAACATGATCCAAGAGTTCCTCTATGTCACCAACAATAATTGTAAAAGATCATTCATCATAAAGTGAGGAATCCACATCACTACCAAAGCTCCCACTAAATTGTGAAACCAAACTACACATAGAGTTATGATAACCATATCCCAACTAAAAAGTATTCAAGCACATTTCACAATAAAAAATAATCCAATACTATACCAACTCCAAAAGATAGAATAGAATCATGATTTCCAAACCAAGAAGATAACCACCACTTGTAATTCTAAAATTAGTACATTCCAAACAATATGTATGCATAAACAAACATGTCATGCCAAATATCCAAGTGTACAAATAAATTCCATGGCATGATGATCATCGCCCAATGTACCTACATCAAACTCCTATTGAGTCTCATGTTCTCTATAGAAAAAAATAATAGGTAGATCATAATACAAGTATTTGAGGTAACACCATCTTTTTTCTCATAATGAAAACTTTATTAATGCACTAAGTGACCAAAAGCATGGACAACCAATAGAGTCTACATTAATATTGGAATGTTTGTGAGTATAGATCACCCTCAATTGAGTTATCTATGCAACATATAAGTATAGAGAACCTACAAAATTGCACAATGAATATATCTACACTTTCACATATAGGTTTTAAATTATATCAACAATGTTAATAAGGACAACTAGAGATTAAAATATATATATTTACTATGAATCAACTACCAAATCACTTGTAGAATTGATTTATTGCAAACCCACAAAGTAAATATAGTTAAGAAAATGAACAAATAACTCAAAAACATGTAGTTGAACAAATTACATATCAACACTTCTAGATTTAATTTATTGTAAAGTTTTTATAAATTACTTTGTGTTCCCTATAAAAAAATCCAAATTGGATACTATGAGCATAAGATATGACCTATAAATATAAGGAAAATTAAACTACCTTTCAACTAGTATTTTCTATAATAAATAGACAATTATAGAAAAAACCATCGATATCATAATGTAGTTCTCAAAAATATATTTTTATTGACTATAAGAACATAAAAAACCATTGACATTATAATGTAGTTCTTAAAAATATCTTTTTATTGACTATAAGAACATAAAAAATTGACTCCATGGGTGAAAGTTATGTTCTCCAAAAAATTGCTTCCTTAAGAAAATCAATATGCAACTAGGTAGCTGGTGGAAATCTCACTATTGGCTATAAAGGAAAAATTGTTATGTGATGATGGTTGGGATACAATGGTGGTTACACCATTAAAAAATAGGAAGGACACATGTTAGTGACACCTTGGTGAGGAATAGGTATTATAAATGATGATGAATAGCTATAAAATGAAAATTTGATTTCAACTATAAGTTAGGTTTTATCTAGTGCATAACCTAATGGAGAATACAAAAAAGTAAATAAGAAGTTACTCAGGCAAATATTGAGAAACAAATTAATCAAATAACATAGTATTTACATAGATAAACCCTTTTAGAAAAAAAACTCCACCAAGAAGAGAGGCCCAAATCTTTATTATCTTAAAAAAAAATATTACATGCAGTCCTTCATTTCTCCTCCTATATCTCCAATCCTTTAGCACCAATAATCCATTTTTTTTCATTCTTTCCAATTACTACATATGATAAGAAGATTGTAATTATTTTACTTTCCTTCCTAGTGTAGGCATTGTTAGGGTTTAGGCAGATCCAGAGCAAATGCAAATTAATAATTATATGTAGATACAAACACAAAAGATGAAGAAAAATGCATAACATGGATTGATGCACGCCAAAAAGGAAGCACAAGACACAAGTTCAAACATTAATATGTTGGTGAAACACAAATGAACCTATGATCCTTAACATGCATATCAAGAAAGACAAAAAGCATACAAGAAGAAGCATACAAAAATGAAAGAGGGAAAGAAAACCCCCTAAGATGCTCCTCACAATTCTCGTAGTTGTTCCTCCCTTGTTCCTCTCCTCTCCAAGTTCCACATGAGTGTAGCTCTCAACTTTTTTCACTATACATGGATGTCTTATGAAGATTTAAGTGTAGGATTTGAGAAATACAAATCCACAGAACCCAAAGAACACCTGCATGCAAGAAACCTGTCACAGAGAAAGAGAGAGAACAAAACAAGGGTTTTGGCTCTGACAATGTGCAAGATGTATTATCAGAGAAAAAATGAATCAAAACGGTAATACAATACAAGAGATCAATCATTATAAAGGAGATCAACACCAAAAGGAAAAACTAACCCTAAGGTGAGTGCATTTAATAATTAAATATTAATTATTAAATGCCTAATATGTGTGCATAAAGTGAAATCTTAAGAGGAGAGTAAAGTTAATTAATTACTTTACTCTAACACCCCCCCATAAGATGATCTACAATGCATCTACAAACAATGCAGAAGAAAGCAAAGGAACTACAAAGCAACAGAGGGTCCCAACAACATGGCCTGATCAGGTACCCGAATACAAAAAAATCTCTATAAAGCGGAGTAAAGGAGAAAACCCAGGGGGAAAAAACTCCTCTCCAAAAAGAGATAAAGAAACATGCTGAAAAAACATGAAGGAAGGATGGCCTCCCTGAGACCCTCCAAGGACAACTTCCTTCACCCCAAGCATGGAGCGCAACTGAAGATAGCGCGGAGATGCCAAAGGTTTAGTGAAGATGTTTGCAACCTACTCCTCTGTAGGAATGTACTCCAAGATGAGAGAACCATCCTGAATCAACTGCCTGATGAAGTGCATGTGGATTTCAATGTGCTTTGTCTGCTAATGCTCCACTGGGTTGCGAGAAATGTGAATGGCACTCTGATTGTCACACCAAAGAATAGTGGGACAATCTAGAGGAAACCCAAATTCGGTCATCAACTGCCGAAGCCATAAAACCTCCTAACTAGCTAACACTACTGCATGGTACTCAGCCTCTGTAGATGATAATGCAATAGCAGACTACTTCTTGCAAGACCATGTGATAGGACTAGAACCAAGGCAAAAAACAAAGCCAAAAGTAGACTTCTGATCGTTGACATCACCAGCCCAATCGGAGTCAATGAAGCCAATGATGTGAGGGGATCCTGAAGTGTAGTGAATGCCATAATGAGTGGTGCCCCGAATGTACCTCAAAATATGTTTGGCTACTTGCCAATGGCTCTCATGAGGATCATGGGAGAACCAGGAGACAATGCCAACCACAAAGGAAAGATCAGGATGAGAATGTGTCAAGTACAACAAACTGCCAACCAACTGCCTATATAAAGTGGGGTCTACTGAAGGAGTAGAGCAAGTGGAAGACAAAACAACACCTGACTGAAATGGAGTGGGGGTAGACTTGCAATCAAGCATGCCAAATCGCTGAAGCATATCAAAAGCATACTTCTCCTGAAATATGGAAATCCCATCCGAAGACTGAATAACCTGAAGACCCAGAAAGAAGTGCAAGAGACCAAGATCTGTCATCTCAAACTGCTCCATCAAAGCTCTCTGAACACTTTGAATCATGGAGGATGAGGTACCTATAATGATGAGATCATCTACATATAGCACAAGAATCAAAAGATCACCCTCTTGATGCTGAATATACACTGTGTGATCGGAATGACAGCGTGTGAAGTGAGAGGAAAGCAAGAAAGAGTCCATCTTCTCATACCAAGCCTGAGGGGCTTGTTTGAGACCATACAATGAACGCCAAAGTCTGCAAACCAAAGAAGTGTCCTGCACAAATTCCTGAGGCTACTCCATATAGATCTCCTCATGTAGGTCTCCATGCAAGAAGGCACTCTTCACATCCATCTGAAACACTATCCATCCCTATGAAGCTACAAGTGAAAGTACCAAGTGTATAGAATTCATCTTGGTGACAGGAGCAAAGGTCTCGGAGTAGTCAATACCCTCTACCTGAGAAAACCCCTTCGCAACAAGATGTGCCTTATACTTATCAATAGAACCATCTGCAGCATATTTGGTATGGTACACCCACTTGCACCGAACCAACTTTCTTCCCTTAGGAAGAGGACAAAGATCCCAAGTACGATTCTTCATCAAAGAAGAATACTCCTCATCCATGGCCCTATCCCACTCAAGGTGACCTGTCGCCTCTGAAAACTTTTGAGGATCATCCGAAATGGCATGACTCAAAAGACTAGAACTAGATGTCTAAGCATGAGTACGATGAGTATATGAAGGATCACCTGCCAAAGAACCAACTACATCAACAGTGACACGGGCCCACCTAGGCAAAGATGGAGAAACTGGTGGTGGTGGAGATGGTGGATCATCATCTACATCATCCTCAAGAGATAAGTAATCCTCAAGAGGTGAAGAGGGAGGAGTAGGCAATGAGGGAGAAGCTGGTGATGGAGAATCCATCTAAGGATAGCGCTCATCAAATTGGACATCCCGCCGAAACAAGACCACTCTGGAATCAGGATCAAACAACCTGTATGCCTTAACATCCTCACAGTAGCCAACAAATATGAGTGGTCAACTCTTCCTCTCCATGGCTTTTTGATGAGCATCAGGAATAAATTCCCAAGCCTCACTACCAAAAACTCAGAATGTAGAAACATCAGGCTTGACATGGGTCCAAGCCTCCTCAAGAGTCATATGTCGCAATTCCTTATGAGGCATCCGATTCTGAATATAATTGGCACAATTGACTGCCTCAGCCCAAAATGAAGAACTCATAGCTCGAGACTGTATCATACAATTTGCCATCTCTCGTAAGGTTCTGTTCTTTCTTTCAGCGACACCATTCTGCTAAGGGGTGTAAGGGACTGCAAACTGATGCTATAAACCATGCTCAGTGCAAAAAATTGTAAAAGCCTGATTAACATATTCCCCCCCATTATCTGTGCGTATCCTCCTGATAGAAAGTCCAGATTGCTTCTCCACAAATGTCTTAAAAGTCTTGAAAGAGTCAAAGACATCAGACTTGTACTTAAGAAAGTACACCCATGTACGTCTGGAGAAGTCATCAATAAAAGTGAGTACATAGCGGGCCCCTGAAAAGTAAGGAGTCAGAAATGACATAAGATCACTGTGTACCAACTCTAGGGGTGCCCTAGCACAAGTGGCTCGACCCTTAGGAAAAGGATCTCACTGATGTTTGCCAAGAACACAACGTCGACATACACCATGAGTACAAGAAATCTGTGGGAGCCCAATCACAAGTGCCTGAGTACTCATCTGTTGTAGATATCGGTAATTGACATGGCCAAAATGCTCATGCCAAAGCTTGCTCACTGAATCTGCATGTGCTATAAGAGAGAAACCAACAATGTCTGAACTCTCAAAGCCATCAAATCTATATAAGTGTGATGTAGAATCCACACTCCCAGTAGCCACAACCAAGTTAGGATCATGAAGGTCTCGAATAACCACATCATGTGGTGAGAACTCAACTGTCTTACTAGAGCCAGAGTGGCAAATCTGATAAACAGATAGAAGGTTTGTCGAAATGTCAGGAACTAGAAGCACATCCTGTAAACAACCACCATCTAATGAAACAGTACCAAAACCCTAAACTGTAAGTTGTGCGGAGTCACCAACTGCAATATGTCTAGTGCCTGTAGGGGCAAGAGCAGTGACCAAATCCTCTGTGTGTGTCATATGGTGAGAGGCACTAGAATCTAGAATCCAAGTGGATTCTGAGGACAATGCTTGTGCAGAAAGAGCATGACCTTTCCCTATGGGCTGTGAAGGAGGCTAAGGTGCACTGATATTATGTTGCTGCATGGCTTCCTCCAAAGCCTCTAAATGTTTCCAACACCTGGAAACTAGATGTCCTTCCTTGCCACAAAAACTGCAAGGATCTCCTGATTTCTTCTTAGTCTTGGAGGAAGACTCACCAAACTTCGAAGATTTGCCCTGTTTAGAATTCGACTATGGTTTTGAATCAGACTTAGGTGGTGGCTTGGAGGGATTCTCACTAGCCCATGAATCTTTCTTAGGCTTTGGTTTCTGCGTCTATTTTCCTTTGGAGGACTGGGCTACCAATGCTTGGTTCTGTGAACCGGAAAGTGAATCCAACTGCTTGAGCTTAGCTTGCTCACAAGTCAAATGATCACAAAAGACCTCAAAAGAAGGCATGACATGTCGAGCACCCAAGGCATCCATGGTGGAATAGAAGGTTGAAGAGAAGATCTGAAATGGACCCCGAAGCTTGGAGAGAATCAGAAAGATGCACTCTGTATCAGTCTTAACTTTTCCACAACCCTGCAAGATAGAACTTTGCTGTTTGAACTTCATCAGAAAGTCCTCAATGGAGGGAAACGAATCAGGTCCCAAAGAAGTTAACTCGGCCTCAAGCTGCAAAGCTCTGAACTAATTGATAGTACCAAAAAGTCCATCAAACTTGGTCCAAATTGCTTGAGGAGTGAGACAACCCTCAAGATGAAACAGGAGACTGTTGGAAATGTGTAAAGCCATCAATCCCATAGCCTGATCCATATTGTTCCTGTGCTGCATAACCTCAAAGGGGCGAGTCAACTAAGGCTGAACCTCATCTAAACAGGACCATAACCCTCAAGACTGGAGAAGAGTCATCATGTGACCCTTCTAGGTGTGATAATTATGCGGTGTGAGAGGTTCAATAGATCTGTCGACCATCCTGTGAACTGTGCCTCAACTGCTCTGAATTTTTTTTAATTATTATTAAGTGGTCTTTCAGAACTAGATAGAAGATGCAGAAGGGGTTTGTTTATTTTTTTTTGGTGTTTGTAGATTCTAGTTTTCTGATGTAAATGACAGAAAGCAAGAAAAAAAACCCCCCCACAATGCAAAAATCCAATCCCCAGTACAAACTAAAAGCTAGAAAATGATAGAAAGTAGTAACTGGTTGAGAAAAATTTCTTATTACCTGAAGAATTTACTGATGAAATAGATGGAAGATCTAGAAATTTCATGAAACCACCTTTCTGACGCCTATTCATTTGCGAAAAATGAAGTCTGTATGCAAAAGATATGGCTCCGGGAGTGCAAAAAACAAGTTCTGACTTTGACTGAGGAAAACAGCATCAAAATGGAAAAACTAGGAAATCGGACCTGATCCATCAGAACAGTGCCGGAAGCAGCTTTCCAACGACTATTTGTTTGCAAAAACCGGAGCTCATACGCCCATTTTATACCCGATTTCGTAAAGTTGCTCGAAAAAGTCCAATTTGGCCCTTCTGGCCCCTGGGGGCTAAAAAAATAGGACTTGGTCATCTGGGCAGACCAGGGGGCTGAAGCGTAGGGCTCTGGGCATGGCCCCTTGTCACAGATATGACTGTCGTGGATTAGGAATGAGCCTGCGGGGCTTGTGCAGGTGGATCGACGGAGAACCGAGCGAAGCTCAGCGGAGCGCGACGGGGAAGCTCGATGGAGCACGGCGAGGGTTGAGCGACGGGCTCCCGATCATGGATGTGACCTCACGGAAGCGCTATAGGGCCCATGGGGGTTGAAGCCAGTGGGGGTTGAAGCCAGGGAGTGGTGGAGCGGCGGTGGCTCCTCCCGAGCCCGCCGCTAGGGGTGGCTGCCGGGCGGTGCAGGGGTGGCCGCCGGGTGGTTCCCCCTTTTGAATGGCAAGCGTAGAAATGAAAACCAAAAGATTGGTTTTTTTTTTATTTTTATTTATTTTTCGATGATTTTCGACCTTGATCTGCATGCCCTGCGGCCGTACGGCCTTGGGGCAAAATTTTTTTGCCTTCTGGAGCAACTGTGTCCGAATCGGACGTATATTATATGAAAATAGGGGTTTTTGGATGCTGTGAGCTCAACGGTGAGGTCCATTTGGGCTCAAAGTGCTCCAAAAAAAAATTAACCCCCTATTGCAAATAAAAAAAGATAAACACAGATCTGATGCAACCAAAACCTAGATCTCTAAATCTTTCAAAAACTGAACAAGCTGTAGCAGATCTGGCTTTGATACCATGTAGGATTTGAGAAATACAAATCCACAGAACCCAAAAAACACCTGCATGCAAGAAACCTGTCACAGAGAAAGAGAGAGAACAAAACAAGGGTTTTGGCTCTGACAATGTGTAAGATGTATTATTAGAGAAAAAATGAATCAAAAGGGTAATACAATACAAGAGATCAATCCTTATAAAGGAGATCAACACCAAAAGGAAAAATTAACCCTAAGGTGAGTGCATTTAATAATTAAATATTAATTATTAAATGCCTAATATGTGTGCATAAAGTGAAATCTTAAGAGGAGAGTAAAGTTAATTAATTACTTTACTCTAACATCAAGATGATTATGAAAATAAGAACAAATGCCTATACAAGTGTAAATAAGCTACTATGAGAAAGCACCTAATTAGTCTATGTAAATTTTAGTAAAATAACAATGCTAATGCTTCTAAAATTCTCTCTTAAAAATGACTATAAGTTTTGATGCATAAAGACCTCTGCCTCCTTAAAATGAAGAATGAGAGCTCTATTTATAGGAGAAATAGGGCAATGGATGGTCAAGGTTAAGTAATCTTAACAAGGGCCAGGATTGATGGGTTTATGATCCATGTGAGGGCTTTCAACCCAATCCCAGGATGACAAATGTCAACATGAGATGGCTTGAGAGGAGAGGGAAGAAGAATTAAATGCTTGAGATGACGTGAAGGTTACCTTGGGAGGGTTTGGTTAGGCTTGAGTTAGTGAATAAATCTTTTATCCAATGAGTACTGCCTTTATCCAATGGACAAACTCTTGTGCAAGAGTTAATGGGGATAACCATGGTCAAAGAAATAAATGCTCGAAGAGACCCATGAGTTAAATAGGGGTTCAGTTAGAGGGAAAGTCTTTAACCATGTGGGTGAGTTGAGCTTAACCATTAATGCTTATGTAAGAGCCATAAATGGTTTGGAAGACTTTGGGGGTTAACTTGTTGGAGAATAAAAGCCTTTAATGCTTTTCAAAGATTTTGGAGGCTTTGAGAAGTGACTTCTCTTTTCTTAGGAATGTGACAATAATTAGGGGATAAGATTAGGCTAATTTGGAATGGATTAGAAGAATCTAGAAGGGGTTTATGATGTAAGTGGGTTTGGTGGGTGAGAGAAAATAAGATTTTAATTAAAATAAAATTCATTTATTTCAACTAAAATTGTGCAACTTGCATTTGTAGGAGAATGCAAGTGGGGGGGGGGGGGAGTTTAGAGATTTAAATAAATATTTATTTATTTATTTAAATGAGGAAAGGGGCTAAATTAAACAAATATGTTTTATTAATTTAATTAATTGTTAGAGTGTGGTTTAATGAATTAATTTAAATAAATTGAATAATTTATTTAGTTAATAGAAGAAGAGGTTGAGGATGAATTAATTAAATATTAATTTAATTAATTGTTGACTGATAATTAAATTATTAAATAAATAATAATATTCATTTTATTAAGTGGAAAGATTTATGTGTCTACGTTTTCCCCTCTTTGAGATGGTGTGGTTTATCACATCGTTTGAAAGAAATAAAAATAGGTATGAGAAATATGCCCTAAAAATGTTAATTTAGTGGGTGGGATGCCCCCCCAAGAGATGGGCAGAATTTTTTTTGAAAAATCAAGCGATCTCTCGAAAAAGAGAAAGACATTGGGGGGGAGGTAGAATAGAAGAATGGGAGAAAACAGAGTTAAAATAGAGAAATGAGAGGCTTCCAAAGTTCATAGGGACCATGGCGGTGAGCGAGGTGAATTAGGGTTAGGACTAGGGGGGTATATATGTGATGGGGAGATTCTCACAAAAAGAGTTATACTTTGCTCAATAGGTAGGTAAAATATGTTTTAGTGGGCTTCCATCACCCTAACCTTGGCCATTAACAAGTTACACAATTCAACTCCTTTGGAGTGCTCCCTATCAATTTGTTTTCCATAGTTGCTCCCAAGCATGGTTGGGATTCACTAGAGTAAATCCAACTATTAGATTATCCAAACCTCCAACACACACTTGCAGGGGTCTCAAGGAGTGTATAGTAAGTTTTTCAACTCCATTCAAGTGGTTCTTCAATTGGTTTCTCTCCATTTTCCCATCGTTTCCTCTTCTTCCTATTTTCTTGGTCTAGTAGCCCTAGAGCCCCTATTAACCCTACCTTACCGGTTTTTGTGCAATTACTCAAAAAAGCTTCAAAGGACCCCCCAAAAGCTTTGGTGATCTGAGTACTCTTTTGGACAAACTTTTGGATTCACTAGGGTAGGTTGTCTGATCTGTTCGTACCGGTACGGATCCCAAAAATGACACTTTTGAGGGTTTTAGAGTTAGCGGTCTTCTCCAATAGGGTTTATTGGTTTCTACACCCTGTGACACCTCCATCTCTTCTCTGAGATTCTTCTATTCTTATATGCTTCATACTTCCATGCCAAACACTTGGCACATTCACATTTATTCATCCTTGCAAGTAAAGACAAAAATGATAGTCACATTCCTAGTCGGGCTATGATAGAGCTCACCTGGGATATGATAGGAAGTGGCTCCCAAACAAAATATAAGACATTCCAAAGAGTATATACACTATACAAAGGTCCCATGACTTGAATCCCAAGGGCCATTGAACAAACACAATGGGATTTCAAGTTGGAACCATGTCTAGGGTCTTAAACCCTTGCTCAAACCAAGAGCAATGTAGTAAGAGACAAATTGTAAACACACACCAAACCTACACTAATAAAGTATACAAAAACTTCTTGTGAAACACAATATAATTTAATAAACCACCATGGAAGGACAGTAATAAGATCAATCCATTTGGTACAAACTGCTGCTACCAAAATAACAACTTATGCAAAAATCTGGAAATTGTCTTCAAATGTTATTCAAACTTGCTCCTGGATCTTCTAACCCATTTAAAATCATTGAATAAGAATTTTATATGCCTCCTTGGTCATAACTAACCCCTCATTGGTTTCCTAACCACCGATTTTCTCAATTTTGCAAAGTTGCAAAAAGTTGTCAAGCAACAATGACAACTTTTGCTCCATTTTGGCATTTTTGCAACCTAAAATTTTTTCTTCATTCTAAACCTCCTAGGATGGTTCCCCAATATAAAAATACCATGACCAAATGCCTAATAAGGCCTTACAATGAGTTTTACCCTATTTTGCAAAATATTGTTAGTTTTGGCTTACAAGGGCACATTGGCCAAAAATGAGAAAACAAATAAACCTTGATGACAAATACACTTCAAATCACTCTAAACCACACTTGTGGACCTAACTAAAATCCATTATTCATTCATTGATCTCAAACATGATCAATCACTCCAAAATTTGGAAATGCATCAACAAAACTAGTTAAAAACTAGGTGCTCCTGCACCAATATGGAGGGGAAGGGGTAAAACTATCTCATTTGCACCTATCTCCTTGCCAGTTTGGAGCTCTGATAGTGACCTTTTGTGAAAGAGTGAGCAGTATTCATCATGTTCATGCCTATAGCGGATCACTGGCTAGAGCAGATCTATCAATACCAGCGGCTAGAGGACTACGGACTAGCAGTACGCAAATCTTGAATTTTGTTTTTTATGCATTTTTGTCATGTTTTTTCAAGTGTCAAAGTCCAAGTAAGACAATAATGCTAAACCTATGTTTTAGCACTTTTATCACCTAAAGTAGCACTATTGTGCGGCAATGGCGCTATTGCATATTTGTTTTAGCGTTGTTGTTTGTCTAGCATTGTTGTGTCATAGTGATAGTGCTTTTTTAGTTTAGTGTTGTTGTGTAGGTGTTGTGGCATTTTTGTGAGAAAATAGTGCTATGGTATACCTGTTGTAGCGCTTTTGTTGTTATAGCGCATTTGTATCATAGTAATAGCGCTATTGTCAACAAAGTAGCGCGATTGTGATAAAATGCCCCAGTGTTAGATAAAATATCTCATGATGCCTGTGTTGATTGATTGATTGGTTGTTTTGGTGAATCATAATAGCCCCATTGAGACTAGGTCATTATGATAAATACCTATTGTAGTCTAGGTTTTCCATAATTGATTACTTGTTGAGACCCAAAGATACTTGATTGAAAAGTATCTGTTGATAGTCTAGGTTGAAACTTAAGAAAATTTGTAGCAAAACAACTAATATGTGTTCATATGTGTAGGAGGATCTTCCTGTCTTACAGATGTGGGAGTGACACCCTGCGACACAGGAGCTACATGAGTAGTTGACTAAGGTGAAGATAGATTGTACCTGTGTAGCTAGATTATATGATAAGGTATATCTACCCATGATTCAGATGAATCACAGACTACTGATAGCATTGGCTGAGTGATGGCACAGCGAGATGTGATCCTTTCATTTGGTGATGGGAGAGATGACCGTGACCTTGGAGGATGTGTGGAGAATACTTAATATCCTGTTTAGAGGAGAGCTCATGACATATGCTCGGCACCTAGGGACGACATCCGTACAGAGGATATTCTCCAAGGATGTATACATTGAGGATGGTTTTATGGCATGGGAGGATATAGCAGTGCTTTATGAGCCTCTATCATCCATACTAGCAGGTATCATAGGGGGTTTTCTTTTCCCCAATTGACATTTGCATGGATTGGCCATTGGTTGGGACCCAGTGATAGAGTAGATGGTGATAGAGGGGACTCTCTATGCATGGGGGTCATGTGTGTTAGCGCACCTTTACAGCGATTTGCACAAGGCAGTGTACCAAGAGAGTAGATTACTAGGTGTAGGGATCACTTTGTTACATATTTGGGCTTGGGAGCACTTTCCAGTCACATGAATGGTATGTTTGAGGTTTAGGGCGATAGATTAGCCCTATGTTTTTTATGTATGGAGGTTTGATGACCCAGCCCCATTTGGGGAAGTTGGAGTTTTGGCAGTGGGGGAAGTTGGAGTTTTGGCAGTGGGCATTGGATGACTTAGAAACGATCATATGGAGGCCTTATACTGATTGTGAGGTCTGGGAGAATGATGGAGAGGCTTTATCGTATGTGTATATCACACATTTTTTTATTGGTCACACATCCTATGTTGTGGAGAGATATTTGCCAAGCAGAGTGATGATACGGTTTGGGCGGAGGCAGAGTATGTCGAGAGGTTCAAGGGAGTATGCATGGGTAGTGTGGGAGAGATGGTAGTGGGGGTCGGTTTTGCCCTATGACCTTGCAGAGTTCCGTACATTAAAGGCAAGACCATGATAGATAAGGCTAGAGATTGTAGATGCAGAGGTGACAGAGGAGTGCACATAGTATCGTGCCGCTCATCCAATTTTGGGGATTTCAGATCTTGCAGATCCCATACCACCTTTTGAGGATGACAAAACACAATGCTGGAGGAGGAGGTGGAGGAGCAGGAGGAGGTGGGAAGCCTTTACAACTATCATAGGGTCCGCTGATATAGGGAGCAATGAGAGCAAGAGGGAGAGATCTCGGTGGGGGAGAGGGTGGTGATGAGGCGATGGAGATGGGACAGGGAGCCGAAGGTGGTGGAAAGGAGATGATCGAGATGTGAGAGGGAGCCATAGGTGGAGGAGAGGGAGACCTACAAGAGTTTATGATATTACGGTTGTAGACTTGGTTGACAGCAGCCGAGGCACAGTTGGAGGATAGGGATGTGGAGATTGTAGCCAGGGATGTCCAGTTTTTTGCATGGGAGGATGAGTTGATTGTAGTACTTGTGCAAGAGAGAAATGATCTGGTGGATAGGGTGAGGGAGCTAAAGGATAAAGTTCAGGTTTTGGAGGGAGCATAGGGACAGGGTCTGACTGGGGAGGTGTTGAGGGAGATGTGGCGGGCAGGGGCAGAGATTGACTACTTGTGGGGATTATATGAGTAGGTTGTTCCTATTAGTCAGCGAGCGATGAGATACTCTCAAATGTGGCAGGCAAGATTAGAGTGGTCTCAGAGGGTTCAAAGAAGTGGTGGTGTGATGGGTCCTCCTCGACAAGATGGTGAGGGTGGTAGGGTAGCAACATCTAGTTGAAGTGCCATTTGAGGTGTTTCTATGCATTTGTTACATTGTTACTAGATTGATACTTGGATGGATCTTGGTAGCCGATATTTTGAGACATCATTCTACTCTAATACATGTATTATTCTTGATGCGATATATGATGAGATCTCATTTTTGTGGTGATGATATGATATGTATCCATGTGATATGTATGATTTTATGCAAGATGATGATATGAGTTATGCTTAGATACATGATACGGATATTTTTTACTTTCTACATGTACATGTTGATGATATGATTTCTATATGCATGATATGGATGATTTTCTAACATGTGGATGCAGGTTAATAGATGGATTATGCTTTTGTAATGCTATTAATGTGATGAAATGGTGATATTTTATGCTAAATGATGAGATGAGATAATGAATAATGATATTGTGATAGATAATTTTGTACATGCCAAATATGATGAGATGATGATGTGAGTAAATGATGCATGTTTTTAAGATGAATCTAAAATGAAATGTATGAAAATGTTATGTATGTTTCTAGATGAATGTACTTAAATGAATGGCTGAATGTACTTAATGCAACTAAATGATAATGAATGAATGCACTTAATGATTAAATTAATGCACTAAATGGATAGATGAATGCTCTTGATAACAGATAAACAAATGCACTTAAATGCAACTAAATGATGATAAATGAAATACAAAACTGATGGACTTGTAAAGCACTGAGGAGGGGGGGGGGGCTGAATCAGTGACACCAACAATAGTACTACTTTAAACACTGACCGATAGATAAAATTAACCAGTTTGTTAAACAATATGCATGCAATCAAAAATGATATAACAACATCCGCAATAAGTAAAACATCCACCATAACACAAGTGTTTATACATGGAAAACCCAAATAGGTAAAAACCACGGTGAGACGGGACTCACAAGTTAGCTATCTGCAGTAATAGATAACTGATCGGTTAGGGTCTACAAAGTGCTCTGCTAGGAGCAAATCCTATTAAAGATCCCAAAGCTTAGTTAAAAGCTATACCCTATAAAAGGTAGTACCCTATAAGGAGTAACCTTAGTGGAGGATTTCTGAATCCAAACTAATGGATCACCTGGTTAGAGGATTTGAACAAAGAAACTTGTTAGAGCTTACCCAGTTAGGGGATTTGACTATTGCAGTGATTAGAAAACAACAGGTGATGTGATCTAGTAGTAGCACACATTTCTTGTATAGATCCTCTTTTGTGCACTTAACACTTCTTTACCAACATACTTTGCGACTTAACACTTCTACCTTCACACACAACATATCACTTTCGCTCATACAAAATAATTCATTGTGATGTCAATATATAGACATTTAGATTTCATGTCGGCCTCTAGAAATCATAACACAATTACCTAGGTGCAGTGTATTTGGTCAAGTGATCATAACTCATCACAAAAATATTGCCAAATCTTGTCAACAAGGATAACTCATCACGAATTGTGATAACTCATCACATAATCAATGAATACTAGTTGGAACAATCAATACTGGTGGGAGTTAAACATATAAACCGTTTATCCTTGATGCTCCTATGATAATCTCCACTGGATCCCCATGTTGATGTCGAGTTATGCAAATCCACTGGTTGTCTCCATGTATATACCGGTTATCACCATGTACTGGTTGGATATAAACCTCTAGTATACAAAATTTTCACAACACACATACATATTTTTACTCCCCCTTTGACAACAATGCCAAATTGAAAAGTAATATATATATATATATATATAGAGAGAGAGAGAGAGAGAAGTTTGTATCAAAATGTTTTACATATACAAAAACTTGAAAAATTGAATCAAGATTCATGCATTCGCAAGTCTCATGAAAATAACATTAAAGTTCCTCTTCAACTGTGATAAGGTGTGTTTCCATGTCTCTAGCATCTTCTCAGTGTACTCAAGTGTAGACATAATTTGTGTATGGAACTCTTCCATGGAATCAAGTGTACAGGTTTTTGGAGTAGCTAAAATAGCTTCTGCATTTTTGTAGGGTCTCTGCAATATGTCCACGTGGGATGTGAGTAGACTCTTCAATTCCTTCGGTGACTAGAGTCTTTTTTCTTTCTCAAGACCATAGATATCCAACCTATTGTGCAAATCATCCACAAATTTACTAAAAGAAAAAATAGAATCTTGAAGTGGTATATATGCATTGCATATATTTTCTAGCTCTTGCTTTGTTTCAGTTTGCCAGTTATTGATATCAGAATAAAAGAATGAAACATTAGAAGTAGAAGAAAGATATTTTCCTCATGTTTCAATAGCTTTTCTTAACAAATCCTTATTAAAAGATAGAGCAAGTTTTCCTATATCAACTTCTTCAATAAGTTTCTCTCCATGCTTCTTCCTGTAACTCTTCTCAACATAAGTTTGTGTTTCTTCTTCAAGTGACTTAATTCGGTCATATGCATTAGCAACCAATTGACCAAGTTTGCTAATAGGGGTTTTCATATGTCCTGTAGGAGTTTCTAGTAGTAGACTTGATAGAATATCTACAACATTCTAAATGGTGTCAGCTTCCATTCTTTTTTCTTTAAGTCTCTTCTTTTGTGCCCTAGATTGCATGACAGTTGCAATCTTCATCATTTGAGATGCACTCATATTATCAACAATTATAGGCCCTAAGATGCCTAATGAGTCATCATCATCTTCATCATTCTTTTGTATGACTAATGTTTTTACCGGTTCAGAAGATATTACCTTAATAATTGCTTTCTCTTGTCCTTTCTCCATTTCCTGTTCAGAGATCTGAGTATCAATGTTTTTATAAGATTCCTTCTGAATGTCCTGTGAAATCGATGGGGATTAGGGTTTATCAGGTTGTTCCTTTTTTGGTGGAATATCCACTCTTGGTTGAGTTGTCGGTTTCTCAACTGAATTAAACTATAAGTTAGTGATTTCAGGTGGCTGCATATCTGGTACAATAATGATTCCAGATAGATCAATTGTATCCTGAGTATCATTGACAAATATGACTTGTTGGACAATAGTGTCATCCTTTCTCTTGACAAAATAGACAACATCATCTTTAACAATTTCTTCCTCATCCATTTTAGGTTGATCAACAGTATCTTTCTCATCCTTAGAGGAATGTATAAGATCTTCCATGCATTTGATATTACGAGCAATCCGATGAGTCTCAGCCTCAATAGGTTGCACCTTTCCACTGATCAGCTTCAATCTTCTTGTTTTGTAAGCAAAATGAACTTTGTACTTATCAACCAATTCATTCATCTCATCCTTTGACAACTCAGGAAAATATTATACAAATACATCATCTATGATTTATTTTTCTTTCTTTATTTCTTCCTCCCATTTATTCAAAACAATAGTATACAAGGAATTAGAGATATCCTTTTCAAGATCATGAGGTAGTCTATTATAATGACACAAATAATTGATTACCTATTGAATAATTTGTTCCTTTTCATTTTCATTGAAGGAATCAAAATGATCTTTGACATTATCAAATCTATTTCTTCCTAATGTCTTCATTGTCTTCTCAAAGGTAGTCTCAGGCTTGTAAGTTGAGATATCAAAAGGCATAGTTACCTTTGGCACTTCCTTCACTTGCTTAGCTTCTCTACTGATTGCTTTCATTTTATTGGGTTCTTCCTCAGTGTCAGTACCTTCAAATTTTCTTGGAGAATTAGTTTTTGACCTCTTTTCTTTGATTAATTCTCCTTCTTTGCATAAACTTTAGGTTTTGGTTCCTTTTTGGTTTGGACACTTTGTGCCACTCTTGTACTTTTCATCACTGGAGGTGCTTTCTCAGCCTTATTCTTGTTACCTTTACCACTTGTGGTAGGAACAATATTGGTTTCAATTTGTGTAGTCTGAACTTCAAAGTATCCAATTTTGCCTTCTTTTTATCCTTTGGAGATGCCAACAGGTTATTGGCATAACCAATCAGGAAGTCATAGTTGACCTCATAACTCATATCTTCCATTTCTTCTTCTCTAGGCTCAATTGCCTCCATCAAACAAAAATCAATGGTAACTGTGAAAACAATATCCTTAGCAAAGTGTTTTACCACATCCTCAGGCAATCTTACTCTCATGCTCATTTTCTTCTGAAATTCATTGAAGTATTTGTTCATTGCAGCAAAAAAGGTGTTCTTCACAGCCTTGATACCATTCTTAATCTAGGCAGATACTGGTAGATCCTTAGATCATTCAAGATCACCTATTCTTGGTAGGAAATTATGGAAATAAAAGAATATCCCAATCAATAACTATCCAAACTTAAACTTTAGACTCTTGTCCTTCTTGATAGACTGAATATTTAACAATAATTGGCTCCTTATGGCCTCACATAGGTCATAATTAGCATTTTCAGCTATCATATTTTAAGCAATATGCACCGCTACTGATGGAACACTATTTAATCTACTAGAATAGAATACTCGGTAGCCTATAACCATAGATGCCAACTTTATCGTTGGGTCCCTGATGTTATTGACAAAAAAAGCACGCCTATCAGATGTTGATCTGGTTAGAGTGTTTACTGTCTCTTTTGAAATATGCCTCAGCTTAGTTACTTCACCAGTTGAGTAAAAATCAGTTACAGCTTGAATAGCTTCCTTGGTTATAGTATGAGTCCTTTCTAAATACATGTTTTCCTCATGAACTTGACTCAAAATAATTTGGGTATGTTCTTCAAAATCCTCAAGAAAGTAAGTTGCATAATGAAAACCTTTTTCATAAACCCTAATATCTTTTGTTTGAATATTTTTGTTTTCATCGCAAAGGGATTTTAACTGAGAATATATCGACAATGATCCTAAATCCTCAATCTTGCAATCAATGTAACTGAACAAATCTCCTTTCACTATAACACCACTGGGAACTTGTGATAAAGCATTATAAGACACAATTCATTCTACTTTTACAACTTCCATAGGTTCAAATGTAATCATCAATTTCTCTACTATTTTAGAAGACGATGTCATTCCAAATAAACTAGATTCGAAGTAGGATTTTTCAAAGAAATACCTTATTTCATGCACGTTGCCTCTTTAACCAGTTGAATTCTCAAGTTCACACCAGTTCAGTCTTCACCAACCTTCAAATCAGCTTGATTACTCAAATCACAATGCAACTTCAACTAAAATCAACTAACAATCCTTTCTTAGCTCTGCAAGCGCTCAAAAATTATTTCTTGTATGCGTTAGGGTAAAAAATAACAAAGTGAAAACTCGCTTTTATCCTTTTTACCAACTGCATTAAATGCTCACTCGTTAGGGTTACAAACCCTAATTACACCACTTAATAATACATACAATTTTGACAGATGTAAAACCGCTTGATAACCGATTGTCAGAAAGTTATCAAAATTTCATGCATTCAAATTTTCTTACCAATCATTCATCTCAAGGGGTCCAGAAGTGGATTTACCATTAAGTTCCCCTTAGCCATATTGAAAAGGCTTAGTTCACCGGTGCAGGATTCTCCACACTTGGTGAAGGAATAGTTTCTTCTCTGGGTGAGTCATCACTTTTTGCTTTCCTTTCTAAGCCTTAGAAGGATTGACCGGTTTGCTCTTTCTGGATCTACCAAATTTTTCCATATGTCCCAGTTTATGACAGTGATAGCAGGCCATACCAAATGTTCTCCAAGGTCCTGCATTACCTCTCCCAGTTCTTCTTCTGCAACTCCTAGCCCCATGACCAAAGTTTTTACAGATGGTGCAAATGACATTTGTTACCTTTTCCATCTCAAATGGACTAAACAAGTTTTCGTAGGGTCTTTGTCAGTTCATGTTGACCCGGTTGTCAAAATTTCTCATCCAGTTGCCATTTGGTCTTGAATGCATAGGTGGTACAGGATTATTCACTCCATATGTGCATTCAATTGATCTATTTTCATTCATTTTACATGTGAAGCAATGACCTTCAAATTTCTCCTTAGATTTAGCTTCTTACTATTTAGTTTTTCAACTTCCTTAGCTAAAGCATCAATATTGGCCTCATCTGAAGAACTATTATCAGATATTTCTAACAGTTGTTTAGTTAGCTCTCTCCTTTTGACTTGAGAAGCTTTCATTTTGACCCTTAGGATTTCAAGCTCATTCCTACTAGCCTCAAGCTCTCTAGCCATCTCAAAGTAGCTCATATCCCCCATGGTAGCTTTAGGGTTCCCTTCCAAGCAATTAGGCTTTAAAGAAGTTAGGCTCTGATACCAATTGATGGACTTGTAAAGCACTGAGAGGGGGGGGTGAATCAATGACACCAACAATAGTACTACTTTAAACATTGGCCGGTAGATAAACTTAACAAGTTTGTTAAACAATATGCATGCAATCAAAAATGATATAAAAACATCCACAATAAGTAAAACATCCACCATAACACAAGTGTTTATGCATGGAAACCCCAAATAGTTAAAGACCACGGTGAGATGGGACTCACAAGTTCACTATTTGCAGTAATAGATAACTGACCGGTTAGGGTCTAGAAAGTGCTCTGCTAGGAGAAAATTCTCTTAAAGATCCTAGAACTTAGTTAAAAGCTATACACTATAAAAGGTAGTACCCTGTAAGGAGTAACCTCTGTGGAGGATTTTTGAATCCAAAATAAAGGATCACCTGGTTAGATGATTTGAACAATGAAGGTTGTTAGAGCTTACCTGGTTAGGGGATTTGACTATTGTAGTGATTAGAAAACAACAGGTGATGTGATTTAGTACCACAAATTGCTTGTATAGATCCTCTTCTACGTACTTAACACTTCTTTACCAACATACTCTGCGACTTAACACTTCTTCCCTCACACATAACATATCACTTTCACTCATACACAATAATTCATTGTGATGTCAATATATAGATATCTAGATTTCATGTCGACCTCTAGAAATCATAACACAATTACCTAGGTGCAATTTATCTAGTTAAGTGATCATAACTCATCAAAAAAATACTGCCAAATCTTGTTAGTAAGGATAACTCATCACATAATTAATGAATACTGGTTGGAACAATCAATACCGGTTGGAGTTAAGCATATAAATTATTTATCCTTGATGCTCTTGTGATAATCTCCACTGGATCCTCATGTTGATGCCAAGTTATGCAAATCCACTGGTTGTCTCCATGTATATATCGGTTGTCACCATGTATCGGTTGGATATAAACCTCTAGTATACCGGTTGTAATATAAACAACTTTGAAGTCACACCGGTTGACAATATGAACCTATGTATGTGTATGTGTTTCATCAATGACAACAAATGATGAATTTTAATCATTACAATCATAATCAAGCCAACAGAAACAACTTAAATGATGGAATGAATTTTAATGATTAGATGAATGTAACTTAATGATTGAGATACAACTAAATGATAGTAAATGCACCTTAATGACTAAGTGAATGTACATCAATGACTAACATGTAACTAAAATGGAAGTAAATGAATGAAATGATTTGAAATGCATCTAAATGAATCTAAATACACTTAATGCAACTAAATGAAATGATGAAATGCAAGTAAATGATAATAAACGCACTTGATGTTTTGAATGCACTAAATTGATGAATAAACAAATGCACTTAAATGAATATCTAAATGGATTTAATGAATGTAAATGCAAGTAAATGATAATGAAATGAATGCATTTGATGCAACTAAATGATAATGTCACGCCTTCATGATATATGAATGCAATTTGGTGAGAAATTGCGGATGTGGAATGGAGATGAGAGACGATGTATCAAAGAACTCCATCATGATTGTACCCAAGAAAAAATTATATTAGGTGCAAACAACAGATATGAATAATGAATGAGCAAATGGATGGGTGATATGCAACAAAATGCAATATAAATAGATGAGATGAGATGACGATCCATGGATTATTCATAGTGCCTTATTTTCATCATCAAGCATGGTAGTATCGATCTTGGCTGAGGTATTTGAAACCACGGTTGATCATTTCACCTGTAAGAAAACATCGCAAACAAGGAAAGTTCCCCTCCATTTTGGTTCATGTACAAATGGTCTAGGTATACGTTGTAGTTAGTAAGCCATAGTGATCCATGACTGTATTGTTAGAATCAATGACAGTCCCAATGACACTAAGAGGGGGGGGGGGGGTGAATCAGTGTCTAACCAGTTTAGAGAATATTTAAACTTATTAAGAACTTTGTATCCCACAATAGTGTACCGGTAAATAGGAATTAATGCAGAAAATAAGAATAACAGAGACAGCATAGAGAACACACCATAACACAAGATATTTAACAAGGAAACCCGGTGTGGGAAAAACCTCGGTGGGATTTGTGACCCACAATATTCACTCACTGGACAATGAATAAATATTACTTACAATGAGGGGCCTGCACATGCAGGAAGGCTAGCAGCCTAGAGTTCACTACTCAAATACAAAACAGAAGTCTCACTGACTTACAAAATGGATTATCAAAATTCAATACAATGTACTGCTTCAAATCAACATCAACTATGTCAGGTTCAGTACCGGTTTAAGCTCAGTCTATTGCCAAAACCTTTGTTATCAACTATATCACCTTATACAAAAATATCATCTATTCTTTCTCTCTCATCATTATCATTCTTTTAAATGACCTATAAGATCTCATACATATATATGAGTCTTTTACAATATGCCATGTCATCTTTTACAAAAGATAATTACAATATAAAACAATAAACAAAAGTTTATTCCATGTCGGCTTGAGTGTTGGTATGCATTATTGCCATTATCGGTGAAGTGTCTGCCAGTGAATGTAGAAGTTTGTTGCCGGTGTCAGTAACTACTGGTGGGTTGACAGATGATTTCTAATTGGTTTCTAGTTGGTTTACATCAATGACAACTTCAACTATTCTCATAAGAGTGTAGAATGCCAACAATCTCTCCCTTTGGCATTGATGGCAACACTCATGAGAAAAATCCAAAAACTGAAGTCCAAAAAGTTTCCAAAAAGATGTGCTCCCCCTGAGCAAATGATCTATATTCTCTAAATAAGAATTTTTCTCTCCACTACTCCCCCTTTGACATCAATGACAAAGGTTGTCAAAAATAGTCAAACGAGTGCAAAAATTTCACCTCAAAGTCTGTAACCGGTTGGTTACAATCTGAAAGATATCTGCCAAAACCAAATTCAGACTCTGCATAAACCTTTTGTTGTCATTCAAAGTTGCCTCAGTCTGTTGGATCATGCCGGTGAGATAATGCATGTGATCTTCTGGTGATCATTCTCCTTGAAGTAATGCCTTAGATATTTCTATTCTCTGAGAAATAAGATTGTCCAACTTGGGACCAAGTTTATTTTTAAGTTCTCTGGCATTAGACCTTATCCTTGCCTTTTCTTTCTCAAGTTTGTCTAGTTTTTCCTCAAAACCTGCTATTTCCTGCTCAATAACTGAGTGAATATTGTGGGTCACAAATCCCACCGACATCCAACACATCAGCAAGTGAATTCAGACCTACCAATTGCCTTTATTACCCCTGCACTTCCATCACTTGTAACCATTTTATTTGTGTTTTTTGTCGATGGATTAGTCTGTGTTTGCATCTCAACTTTCAAGGGTTTCTCAGACTATTTTGATGTCTTAGTGATTGCCAATTTCTTTGCCTCAGTAGGTTTCTCAGTAAGTTCAACTGCCGGTATCTCAATCTCCGGTGACCTTGTGCTAGCATCTATTCCTTTAGTAGGTTTCCCAACATTTAATGGTTGCTCTATTTGGGTTGGGATCTCAACCTCAACAGTCTCTATCAATTTCTCAGTCATGTTGCCACTGTCAACATTGTCATCCTTAACCTCTGCACTATCCTTATCTACAACAATATTCACTTCCTAAGTATCCACATTCATGGTGAAGAGTATCTCAGATTTAGGATTTGTGTCATCATGTGTAACACCTTTAGTGTTAATAACTAGTGGATCATTTGTGTGTACTGGCGCAGTCTCCAAAGGTGGCGGTAGATTGTTAGTAATCTTGATGTTTGGAATACCACAAACTTTTCCTTTTCCCTTGTCCTTATCCTTCTGATACACTTTAAATGTCTTCTTCGGTCGGTTCATTTCTTCTTTTTTTTCCTTCTCCACAAAAAATATATAAAAGTTATCAATAGTCTCATCTGCAATCTCTTTTACTCTTTCTGCCATTAAACTTACTTGTCGGTGTCCACTGGCAAAAACAGATCGGTTAGCCTTAGAAAATAATTCATCAATTTCCTCTTTTGAATTTACAGGATGTACAGCTAGAAGTTTTTCAACTTTCGGTTTCTTATCTAATTCCATCACTGCAATCCTTTTTGCTTCCAATCTCCTATACAATTTATTGGGTAAGTCATCCACAACTTCAATTAAAACCTTTTTATATATGTCTAGATGTAAAATAATACTATTCTCAATGCTTTCCCTGTCAAAATCATTAAATGTGCTACACAATTTGTGTACATTAGCCAAATTTCCATCATTAGTTATCTCATTCAATAAATCATTCAAAGGAGTAATAGGTTTTTGTTTCTTCTTTGGTGTTAGTTTCTTTGGTGGTCCCCTTATTGCCTATTGTTTCTTCCTCAAAGTCCTGTTCTCTTAGGTGAAGGAGAGGGTACCGGTGAAGGTTTTCTCTTCCTCCTTTCAACTCTTTTAAATTCTACTGGTTTCTCACTGTCAATTCCAAAAGATGTGCCAACCAGTGAAATGTGTTCCTGCGGTTGAAGTCCTTCAAGCTCACTAGCTGATATGCCACTAATGTTCATTACATTTTCCTTGATTTGCTTCACTTTCTTCGAAGCATCTCTAATATATTTTTCTCTTTTCTTTCTTTGCTTCTGTATATGGTGAAAATGGATAACAATAATAACGATATTGAAAGGCTAAATGAATTCAACCACAAAACCCTAGCCTAACAACAACAAAGATCCACCATAACATATGAAGATTACCTAAGACAATGCAAATCAAATGAAATCACAAAGATTATACCATGACATGTCCAATAGGGTTTTGATCTCCATTCTTCCTATCTCTATTGATCTTGCTTGATATATTTGCTCTCAGATTTTATGTGCACAAGAGCTCAACAAAGAATAGAATGTGGTTGCAAGTAGGATCGCATATGCCAAGTAGTCAATTGATCAAGTAGTTAGAGTTTGATAATGAAGGAAGCATCCTTAAATAGAAGACACTATATGAAATGGAGGGATAAGATTGAGAGGTGTAAAAGGAGGTCGGCTATGATTAGAGGGTAGGTAAAAGAAATAATAAAATAATGAAAGGGGTAGGTAGTGTATAAATTAAGAGATGAATGACATGTGTCATGGGTAGAAAAGGTTAATGAATTAATTAAATAAATAAAGATTTATATAATTAATAGAAGAAGTGGGATCAATTAAATAAATGAAATATTTATTTAACTTAGGAAAAGGATAATTTAAATAAATAAATGTATTTATTTAAATGAGAAATAAGGCTAGAAGAGGATAAATGAATTAATTAAATAAATAAAGATTTATTTAATTAATAGAAGAATTAAGCTTAGATAATTAAATAAGTAAAATATTTATTTAATTAGACTGGACAATTTTGGGTGTCTACATTTTGCCCCTCTTTGAGACAATGTGGCTTGTTGCGTTGTTTCAAAGAAGATAAGATGAACTGATACAGAGTTGCCCCAAGATGGGAATGATATGCCCCCTTGAGAGATTGGATGAAAATGTCTGAAAAGATTGCAGACAATCTCTTGATAAGAAAGAGAGGCTAGAATGGACTAACCGGATAAAGTGACAGAGTCACGGGATAATGAAGGCTGATTTGGGAAACGAGGGCTAGGGCAGTCTATAAGATAGACCATGAGGGAAATACATCCTCATTGTCATCTACACCTCTAAGAGATTAGAGTGCAGAGAGAAAAAAGAGCAGTAGCAGTCAGCAGTGATGGCTTTGGTTCACAGATTCGATTGCGTTCACCGATTCCAGAGGCCAGTAGAGGTAGGAGAGCCAGTAAGTACCACAAAACCTCCTTGTACTTTGATGCATTTATTGTTGTCATTAATGCATACTAGGTAGTGCAATAAATGCATTTTAGAATATGTCAAACAAGGTTGAAAAATGTCAGAGCGCATCTGTGTTTGTGCCAGGCGCGTTTATGCAGTCTAAAAGAGCGTTTATGTCATGAAAGCACGTTTGTGTCCAAAAATATGAATTTGTGTCTTCTAGGTCAAATCGACAGTTCTGTGATTAACATACGCTGTTGATTGGATAAGTTGCTGAGAGGATACACTCAAGTAGGTCCTCTAGGGAAGAATAGGATAACAAATAGGGCTAGGATTCACAACTCTGTGATAGAACATACGTTGCCAATTAGGAAACTTGTCAAGAAGATTCACTCAAGCAGAGGCCCTAGGATAGGATAGATCAAGGCACTTTGTGATGAACAGGGAGTACTAGAAAAGAGCAGCACTTTGTGATGAACAGGGAATGTCAAACACGTAGTACTTTGTGATGAACAAGGAGTACCACTAGGATAGAAGCAACACTTTGTGATGAACAGTGAGTGTCACTAGGACTGAGATGATTGATTTGTGTGACTATAGGAGTATTTGCCTATGCTGGAGTCACAGGAGAGATTCCCATCGACTCAAAGGTTGCGACCTGAGTTGACAGCCGAGGACCGAGCTGCAATTGAGGCTATGGGATTGAGACATATTCTGTATGTGCCTAAGTTTCGGGCGAACATGGGATTGCTGACTGCACTGGGAGAGAGGTGGCACTCTAAGACTTGCACTTTTCATTTGTCGATGGGGGAGATGACAGTCACTGTGGAGGATGTATACAGGATTATGCAGATACTGATTGATGGGGAGTTGATTCCGTACGATCGATACGGAGATAGGGATGCCCTTAGATGAGTGTTTCGGGATCCAGGATTGGAGATGAGGGTAGGGCATGTGGCATGGGATACTATGACATGGATAGGATTAGCACTACCAGCAGTATTGACAGGAGTGATCAGTGGGTTCCTCTGTCTGGATAGGGCGACACGAGGATTGGTTGTGTAGCCATATGTATTTTGACATCATTGTATCATGACACTTTATATATATATATATGAGATGATTCATCTTTGCGGCAGCTATATGCATGTGTACCTATGTGATGAGATGTTCTTATGTGATGCTTATGATATGGATGCAAATATCTATATGATGAAATTCAATATACTTTTTTGTTCTTTTATGTTTTATATGTGTATGCATGATGTAAATGTGAATGTATGTAATGCAGATGAATATGATAATGCAAATGTAAATTGTGCTAACAGGTGTTGTGTGCAGGATATGATGCAGTTGTGATATCTATATGTATGTATGAAATGCTTATATGTGGTAATGCAGGTGCAACTACATTAAATGCAAATGTTTTTGGTGTGTCATTATGCTCAGTCATGTGATAGCAGGCTACACAGACTCGAGAAGGATGATGGAAGTCAATCAAGAAAGGGGGATGAAAGATAGAAGATATGAAAGTGAAAGAGCTTCTTGTGCGTTATCATCATTGAGCTTTATTATGGCAAGTAGGTTATGACAATCGAGGCATATGTTTGACCCAAAAAGTCATTGTACCTATTTGCATGGAGATAAGACAGTCACAAACAAGGAATGCCCTAGTTCATACTAGACTCACAGTGTCCTCATATCCTTGGACAAGTCATAGCATTACTAAAAGACAATGCACAGACAACAAATACAAATAGGTGACGATACCCCATCCTCGCCTTTCTAGTCAAAGACATCCTGGAGATAGAATCTCTAGTCAGAGACATCCTAGAAAAGCTAAAAGACATGTCACCAAAAAAGATGAAATCAAAAGAAAACCAAGACTCGACACCAACATCCATTGTAGCCCTCAAGTTTAGTGTCTCTTGTCACTTGTATAAGTCTTATTTGATTGTGGTCACAATGTTTACTTTCACAAAATGGATAGATAGCACTGAACCATAATGTTGTCTGAGTCTGTTGAAAGATTTGATTTGTTGAAGCTCATTGTTGTTGCTGTGTCTCATCTTAAACTGACCGAATCCATGAAACTGATACTTTATTGTGGAGAAGATGAAACTTTATTGCAGATCTGTGATGCAAATGTTGCTTTATTGCGGATTGTGCATGGATAGACTGAAGGAAGCTGGAAGAAACTGTACTCCTTGAAACATGTGATGTTCTTAGTTCCACACCCATCACTAGACGTAGGATTTGCCTTAGCCACAAATAGGATCTGATTTATTATGGATGGAAAGGGTGAAAAAGGGAGGTTTATTATGAATGGCTAACCAATCTTGGGTAGATCAACAACAAGCCATGATGGGAATGGGTAAGTTTATTATGAATGAATAGGTTGTGAGTATGTGCAAAGTGAAAGGATGAAAGTGAATCCTGAAGGAGGGAGGAGCAATGTCTCTATGCATGGCGCTGGTGACCCAGTTTTCACCATGGTACTTGCCCAGGGTGCCACCGAAGTGGTTTTTACCGTTGGACGAAATTATTTCTCTTTACTTTTTTTGATTTTTTCAATGTTTTTTGTGTCACAAGGTGCCTATTTGCCAGGTTTTCTCCAAGTAACGATTTTTTTTGTTTTATCATTTTTTTTTGTATTTTTGAATTTTTTGAATTTTTTTTTGTATTTTTTGAATTAGGATATTCCAAAGAGCTATGTGTAGAATCTGCGAAGGAGCATGTTGTTGATAGGATCCTCCAAAGGCTCACCTTCTGTAGTTGAGAGCTGATATGCCCTATATCCATATGCTGCTATAATGATGTAAGGACCAAGCCAATTTGGTTCGAACTTGCCCTTCTTCTCTTTGTCTTGTTGATTTTTAGGATTTTCTCTAAGAACCAAGTCACCTACCTCAAATGTGCGAGGCTTGACTTTATCATTGTAACTGCATTGTTCCTTGACTGAATGATGTGTAGCTCAAGTGACTATCTTCCTTGATAAAAGAACTAAGATAGAATTACTAGCATGTGGACTACACAGGTCCATATGCATGTCACCTAAAGAAGTTTGGGCATCCCTAATAAAAAAGTCCTTCAAGGAAGCTCCATTAAAGGTCCATGATGTATCACTAGAAGGGAATGGATGTGTGGAACAAGTGGATGAGTTATGAAGGCTTATGATTGCGAAAAGAAGTGAAAGTAGGATAGCATGATGGAGACTTAGGATCAACAAGTATGCTTTTTGGCTTGAAATTTTCAAACTTTTGCCCCCAGTTATTTTGGTATTAACTCTTTCTCTTTTTCTTTCATAGGATTTTTAACCTTGACCTTGATTTTTGTGGATTCTAGTAGCTTTTGATTTTGATTTGGACTAAAGGCCTTTTCTTTATTTTTGACTTTTAGATTTTTTTTGTTCATAGCTTGATTTTTCATCCCCAATTAGTAAGGGCTTTTGTAATTCTTGTTGATCCAATTCCGGGAGTGGAGTGGAAATGGAAGGAGTGGATGAAATGGTAAGGATATGTGATTTCTCAAGAGTGTTGGCGATACACTCAATAGATTCTTCGTTAGAACCACTCGTAGGACTATTGATATCAAGAGTTGCTTGCACCACTAGAGGAGATTTGCATTCAGACTTAGTAGCCACAACACTAGGTGGTTCACACCTAATTCCTTGGCATTGCAAATTGTTTGTAGTTTGTTCTTGTCGACTGAATGTCTTAGCAGATAGTGGGATTTGATCAACATGAAAGATATACTCACCACATCCCATGTCTTTAAACTTGAAGTTTTCTTTGTGCTCTACTTGTTTTGATGTAGAAGCTTTCAAGGATTCTGGATCCACATATGATGAAGATGGAATAGCCTCTCGATTGACTGGTATTGTTATTTCTGATTGAGGTTGTAGATTGTTGCAATATATGAATGGATTTGGATCTGCTTTGATGGTCACTTCAACTCCATTGTGTGGAAACTTGATGCATCGATGATATGTTGATGGTACTACGCTCATCTCATGAATCCATGGACGTCCCAAAAGTATGTTGTATGTGAGCTCTAGATCAAGGACTTGAAAAACCACATCTTTTGTAACTGGCCCAACTCTGAGAGGCAAGGTGACTGTACCTTTGGATGAACGTTCTTCATCATCATATGCTTTGATGGTAATTTTGTTTGTAGCATTCATAGCTTTATCAGAATATCCCAATTGTTTAATTGTGCTTAATGTACAAATGTTTAGACTTGCTCCTCCATCTATCAGGACTCATTTTATTCGATGTTTATGTATGAAGGCTTCAATGTGTAACGGTGCATTATGTGGCTAACTTACGAAGGCATCATCAGCTTCTGTGAATGTAAGAGAGTGTGGAATGGAAAGGTATCCCACCATGGCTTGAAACTGGTCCACATTTAGATCAGTAGGAACGACAGTGTCTCTCAAAGTTTTGTCAAGAATGGCTTCATGTGCAAGGGATATGTGTAAAATATCAAGGATGGAAATAAGTGCAGGTGTCTTCCCTAACTATTCTACAAGGTCATACTCAAGCTTGGTTGATGAGGAAGTGGTGTTTTTGTCTGGAGCATCTTGCAAAGTGAATTTACCTTGATGAGTTGTAACATTACATTCAGAGGTAGGTTCGGAAGAAGATCCAATTCCTTTCAGGATGATCTTGGGTCTCTAGGTAGAATTCTCGGGCGTTTTATCCTTGATGATAATGGTAGAGACATAATTGTCCATTGATATGTGATTGATAGTTGAATCATAGTTATAAGATGCTCTTGTATAGTTGGTCTGCTCATCTATGGCTTTGTCTTTTCCCTTGTCATGCTTTGGGAATGGTTCCTTAAACATCTCATGTTCTTGCTTGGATGAGTGTCCCTCAATTTCAATGTCACCTCTATCAATGAGATCTTGTATGATGTTCTTTAGTCGATGACAATTTCTTGTCTTATGACCTTTTCTCTTATGAAATTCACAATATTCATCATCATTCCACCAATTTGGTTTGACCTTTGGTTCATATGGAGGAAAATATGGAATAGTGATTACTTTGTTTGCCACTAGTTTCTTGAAAATTGACTCAAGTGGTTCTCCCAATGGAGTGTACTTCCTTCATGACTTTGAAGTTATTTGAGTATTCACTTGATTGTTTGTAGAGCTTGATCCAAAAAAAATGATTTTTGGTCGTATTATATTGGCATCAACAACACCATCATTGACTGTGTTCTTGTTTTTATTCCAAAATCTTGGCTTGTCTTTTCCTTTAAAGTCATCTTTGTTTTCCTTGAATATCTTAATGACTCCTCGTTCAATTAGGACCTTTTCTGTCGCTAAGCCTTTTTCAATGACATCCTTGAAGGTGGACAAACAAGCTTTCCTTAAGTCATAACCAATATCTTTGTTAACATTCTGGGTGAACATTTCTACCATTTGTTTTTGTGGAATTTCACAAGAGCATCTGCTAGCTAGATTCCTCCATCTTTGTAAAAATGATGAAAAAGACTCTCCATCTTTTTGCTTGGTGTTGCACAAAGTAGTGACTGATATGTCTGTCTCTATGTTGTGGGAGAAATGTTGGATAAATGCCTCTGCTAAGTCACCCCATGACTTAATACCAGGTGGGAGTTGGGAGAACCATTCCATAGCTTGATCACCTAGGCTTTGTGGGAATAATCTCATCAAATATGTCTCTTCAGCTGCTACCTCAATGCAAGCTGTGAAAAATTGTCTTATGTGTGCCTTAGGATCCCCTTTTCTTCTATACTTATCAAACTTAGGTGTCACAAAGTATGTAGGAAAAGGAGGCATTGTAATGCTCTTGTCAAATGAATAAGGACATATGTCTCTCATTGTGTATGTTGGCTTCGGTGTATTTATGTCCTCCATTTTCTTTTGTAAGTCCCTGATTTGTTGCTCCAAATTGTTCTTAGGTGGAGATCGACTTCTTGGACCATACCCCATGCTTGAGGCACCAATTGGAGGAGAAGCATGTTGCATATATGGATGATATTGATCATACACATGTTCATATGGAGGAGGTCTATAGTGATGCTGCATATATGGACCACTTGGTATAGATTCATGTTGAGGAACGAAATATCTATTTTGTCCATGTATACCATACTCTATAGGCATGTCATGTTCTAATGTGTTGCCCCCAAATTTGACATGGGGTTTCCTTGTGTCCAAATTTTGAGCATGCCTTTGAATATCCAATTGCTTTGGTGGTTGATCTTTAGCATTGATATGTGATTGAGCATATTTCTCTCCATAAGACTTCCATAATGGTCTACGAAGGTGAGTATCATATGCTTGACCATGTGTATGTGGGACCTCTAGTTTTTGAAACAAAGATGATGGTGATTCAGTCACAAGATGTGGTCTTCTATTGCCTCCACTATTAGGCCTCCTTTGATCCATGTTGGAGTGAGGTTGTTGCAAAGGTCAATTTTCCATTACTTGAAACATGCCAAAATCATGAGGTATCTTGGCTCCACTTTGTGCCATCATTTGTAAGAAGAATTGTCTATTCCTCCTCATTATTTCCTCAACCAATCGATTGAAACGGGGATCCATAATGGAGTCTTCCACTTCTGCTGAATATACTGAAAAGTTGTCCATATTGTCATTGTGTGTATCATTGTTGTTTGTAGTGTCCATGTTCTCAACATTTGGAATGTTTCTATAGGTATCCATGTCAGGTAATGTAGTATGATCAGAATTGAAAAAGATATCATTGTCATACTCATAAGAACTCATGTTTGCGGACTCTTGAGCCTCTTTAGTTTCTCTCCTAGATTTTTGAAGACGGGTTTCAACCATGAACTAGGTATTGACCAAGATGTCTGAGACTAGATGAAAATGGAAAAATTATGGAAGACCAAGAGTTGGATGGAATGTAAATGAATCTGAAGTGTACTTGCAATGTCCAAAGTGTAAGACCAAGTATGTATGTAGTAGAGTAGGTGTGACTTTGAAAGAGAGGATAGTTTCTCTTGATGAGGTAAGTTGACCTTGACTCTAAGTAAGACCAAATGAGACCCAAAGCTGATAGACCTTGATGAGGGACCACTTAGCAAAATGTTGTTGTATGTAGTGTGTTGACAAAGTATGATGAGAACAAGCAAGTGACCTTTTGACTCAAGTTTAGACAAATGTAAATTTAATGCAAGATGTAAAGCAATGATGGACTTTGTGAGACCCAAAGACAAATTAAATGCTAAATGAAAACCTGGAGAAACAACCTAGGAAGCTCAAGAATTCCAAAACTGATTGCTCTTGTTTGCTGGACTGTAAAATTTTTCCAATTTGTGAAGTTGTTGGTTGTGACCAAATCTGAATGTTTGACTGTTTTTTGTGACAAGAGGACACAATGTTGATGAGGACTCAATGTTTGCAAGTGTTTAGACTCAAAATGACTCCAAGAAAAGTGTGTTGTTTGATGTAAAAAATGTTTTGCATACACTTGAAGACACAAAAGACACAATGTTTTGCTGTTTGGTATTGAATGTTTGATTGTTTAAAATAAGTCAAGCACAATTCTTATGGCTGGCCAAGACAATAGTTGTTGATCCCACATGAGGTTTTACCCCCGAGGCTACGCTATTCAGAGCGGATACTTAGATGCTTGACCTCACTGGCTCCACCCTCAGCACTCACTTCTCGGGTCAGCCAAGCATCAATCCCCATGAAAACTCCCCGTGGAAAACTTTGTATCTCTACTAAGAATCGTATGTGTGTGGGCCGCTACCAGAGGTCCGACGTCCTGCCTCAACAACTAGAAGGATTTTGGCTTCTAAAATAAAAAGGTGCTAGTAAGGGCATCCGCTCGTGTGGCCATACATGCAACACTTTCAGCTCTGTAAATATAGAAGGCTCCCAGCCGGTAGGGGTTATGCCCTACAACTGATCAAATAAATTTGATCAAACGGGTTTATGGGGAGACATAGTGTCGGTATGAACTAATCATCACACGTTATCCATAGATTTCACCATGAATACAGTTGTTTATAGTGGTTCGGAAGAGGTGGGTTTTCCTCACTACCACTTGGGTCATTCTCTTCTCACTAGTAGTCTTAATGACCACACGAGAAGATAGGCCCTCTAAAGATTAAACAAAAAGAGCCTATTGCTCAAGACACAGAAGACAATGATTCAATTTTAGTGCACCAATTGAAGTGTTTGCTAGTCTATGAAAACAAGGCACACAATAAAAATCCAAAAACCCTTGCCAAGGACCTGCAACAAAGATTTATTAGTAGCTTGGATTGTTTGAAATAATCACCCCTTCCTACAAGCACACAAGTTAGGTAAATTTTAGATCCAAAAGACTTTGTGAAATAGGGGCCTTCAACAATGTATTTTAATGACCAATTCAAAGATTTCATTCTTCATAAAAAAAGACCACCTGTAAAATTTCAAGAGATTTTCAGAAATGTAAGAAAATCCAAAAAATTTGCTAATTTGCTCCAAAAATTAATTTTTTATGAAAAATCATAAAAAATTTATATAAAATACAAAATCAATCCAAAAAATCTGAAATTTTTATTGGAGAGTCTTGATGGTCTTCCAAACCTACATAAAGAAATTTCTACAACAAATCCAAGTAGTTTGTGAGATATGAGTAAAATAATGCAAAACCCTAATTTTTAAAGTTTTGATTTTTAAGGAATGATTTTGCATCAAATTTAAAATCACAAACAACAAATCTTGTGTATAATTCTGAGAGATTTCAAAAAATGTAAGAAAATCCAAAAAATTCACTAACTTGCTCTCAAAATTAATTTTTTATGGAAACTCATAAAAAATTCATATAAATTGAACAGTTGATCCAAAAAATCTAAAATTTTTACTGAATCCTTTTGATATTTTTCCTGACCTGCGCAAAATATTTTATGCCAAAATTCAAAGCGGTTTGTGAGATCTGATCAAAATAAGGAAAAACCCTAATTTTTAAAGATCCGACTTTTAAGAAAATTTTTGCATCAAAATTAAAATCACAAAGAACAGATCCTATGTATAATTATGAGAGATTTCCAAAAATGTAAGAAAATCCAAAACATTCTCTCATTTTCTCTCAAAAATAATTTTTTATGAAAAATCATAAACAATTTATAGAAAATGAAAATGTGCTCCAAAAATTCTAAATTTTGGATTGAGAGCTCTTGATATTTTCTTCAACTTGCAAAAAAAATTGGTGCAAAATTTCTAAGCCATTTGTGAGATATGATCGAATCTCTCCAAGATCTTGATTTTGTTTCCAAAACCCTAGCTGCACAAGATTATTCTCCAAATTGTTTTTGCAAAACAACAATATAGGGTTAGAAAAATCTGCAAAAAACATAGATCTAACAAAAATACATGTCCCACGGGGCATGCCAAAATGTATATGGTGAAAGTGGATAACAATAATAACGATATTGAAAGGCTAAATGAATTCAACCACAAAACCTAGCCTAACAACAACAAAGATTCAAACGAAATCACAAAGATTATACCATCACATGTCCAATAGGGTTTGGATCTCCATTCTTCCTATCTCCATTGATCTTGCTTGATATATTTGCTCTCAGATTTTATGTGCACAAGAGCTCAACAAAGAACGGAATGTGGTTGCAAGTAGGATCGCCTATGCCAAGTAGTCAATTGATCAAGTAGTTAGGTACTTAGGATGATTGATTAGGGTTTGATAATGAAGGAAGCGTCTCCTTAAATAGAAGACACTATATGAAATAGAGGGATAAGATTGAGAGGTGTAAAAGGAGGTTAGCTATGATTAGAGGGTAGGTAAAAGAAATAATAAAATAATGAAAGGGGTAGGTAGTGTGTGAATTAAGAGATGAATGACATGTGTCATGGGTAGAAAAGGTTAATGAATTAATTAAATAAATAAAGATTTATATAATTAATAGAAGAAGTGGGATCAATTAAATAAATAAGATATTTATTTAATTTAGGAAAAGGATAATTTAAATAAATAAATGTATTTATTTAAATGAGAAATAAGGCTAGAAGAGGATAAATGAATTAATTAAATAAATAAAATATTTATTTAATTAGACTGGACAATTTTGGGTGTCTACATTTTGCCCCTCTTTGAGACAATGCGGCCTGTCGCGTTGTTTCAAAGAAGATAAGATGAATTGATACAAAGTTGCCCCAAGATGGGAATGATATGCCCCCTCGAAAGATTGGATGAAAAATGTCTGAAAAGATTGCAGACAATCTCTCAATAAGAAAGAAAGGCTAGAATGGACTAACCGGATGGAGTGACAGAGTCACGAGATAAAGAAGACTGACTTGGGAAATGAGGGCTAGGGTAGTCTATAAGATAGACCATGAGGGAAATACATCCTCATTGTCATCTACACCTCCAAGAGATTAGAATGTAGAGAGAGAAAAGAGCAGCAGCAGTCAGTAGCGATGGCTTTGGTTCATAGATTCGACCACATTCGCCGATTCCAGAGGCCAGCAGAGGTAGGAGAGCCAGTAAGTACCACAAAACCTCCTTGTACTTTGATGCATTTATTGTTGTCATTAATGCATACTAGGTAATGTAATAAATACGCGTTTATGTCAGGAAAGCGTGTTTGTGTCCAAAAATGTGAATTTTTGTCTTCTACCTAGGTCAAATCGGCAGTTCTGTGATGAACATACGTTGTCGATTGGATAAGCTGCTGAGAGGATACACTCAAGTAGGTCCTCTAGGGAAGAATAGGATAACAAATAGGGCTAGGATTGACAATTCTGTGATAGAACATACGTTGCCAATTAGGAAACTACTCAAGAGGATTCACTCAAGCATAGGCCCTAGGATAAGATAGATCAAGGCACTTTGTGATGAACAGTGAGTACCAAGATATAGTACTTTGTGATGAACAGGGAGTACTAAAATATGAGTAGCACTTTATGATGAACAATGAGTGCAAATGTGAGCAGCACTTTGTGATGAACAGGGAGTGCAAAAACACGTAGTACTTTGTGATGAACAGGGAGTACCACTAGGATAGAAGCAACACTTTGTGATGAACAGTGAGTGTCACTAGGACTGAGATGATTGATTTTCTTGACTGCAGGAGTATTTGCCTATGCTGGAGTCACGGGAGAGATTCCCATCGACTCAGAGGTTGCGACCTGAGTTGACAGCCGAGGACCGAGCTACGATTGAGGCTATGGGATTGAGACATATTCTGTATGTGCCTGAGTTTTGGGCGAACATGGGATTGCTGACTGCACTGGCGGAGAGGTGGCACTCTGAGACTTGCACTTTTCATTTGTCGATGGGGGAGATGACAATCACCCTGGAGGATGCATACAGGATTCTGCGGATACCGATTGATGGGGAGCTGATTCCGTATGATCGAGATGGAGACAGGGAGGCCTTGAGACGAGTGTTTTAGGATCCAGGACTAGAGATGAGAGCTAGACATGTGGCATGGGACACGATGACATAGACGGGATTAGCATTACCAGTAGTGTTGGCAGGAGTTATCAGTGGGTTCTTCTGTCCGGATAGGGTGACACGAGGGGTGGTTGTAGAGGACATAGGGGCCAAGAGAGATGATCTTGGGGCAGGTCCTTCTAGGGCTCAGACTCCGTCAAGGCCAACCGGCTCTGAGGGAGGGAGTTCATGATATGCCCCCTCGAGAGATTGGATAAAAATGTCTGAAAAGATTGCAGACAATCTCTCGATAAGAAAGAGAGGCTAGAATGGACTGACCGGATAAAGTGACAGAGTCACAGGATAATGAAGACTAACTTGGGAAAAGAGGGCTAGGATAGTCTATAAGATAGACCATGAGGGAAATACATCCTCATTGTCATATACACCTCCAAGAGATTAGAGTGCAGAGAGAGAAAAGAGCAACAACAATCAGTAGTGATGGCTTTGGTTCACAGATTCGACCGCATTCGCCGATTCCAGAGGCCAGTAGAGGCAAGAGAGCCAGTAAGTACCACAAAACCTCCTTGTACTTTGATGCATTTATTGTTGTCATTAATGTATACTAGGTAGTGCAATAAATGCATTTTAGAATATGTCAAACAAGGTCAAAAAATGTCGGCGCACATCTGTGTTTGTGCCAAGCGCGTTTATGTGGTCTAAAAGAGCGTTTATGTCATGAAAGCATGTTTGTGTCCAAAAATGTAAATTTGTGTCTTCTAGGTCAAGTCGACAGTTCTGTGATGAACATACGCTGTCGATTGGATAAGTTACTGAGAGGATACACTCAAGCAGGTCCTCTAGGGAAGAATAGGATAACAAATAGGGCTAGGATTGACAATTCTGTGATAGAACATACATTGCCAATTAGGAAAATTCTCAAGAAGATTCACTCAAGTAGAGGCCCTAGGATAGGATAGATCAAGGCACTTTGTGATGAACAGGGAGTACTAGAAAATAGTAGCAATTTGTGATGAATAGGGAGTGGCAAACACGTAGTACTTTGTGATGAACAGGGAGTACCACTAGGATAGAAGCAACACTTTGTGATGAACAGGGAGTACCACTAGGATAGAAGCAACACTTTGTGATGAACAATGAGTGTCACTAGGACTGAGATGATTGATTTGTGTGACTGCAGGAGTATTTGCCTATGCTGGAGTCATGGGAGAGATTCTCATCAACTCAGAGGTTGCGACCTGAGTTGATAGCCAAGGACCGAGCTGCGATTGAGGCTATGGGATTGAGACATATTCTGTATGTGCCTGAGTTTCGGGCAAACATGGGATTGCTGACTACACTGGCAGAGAGGTGGCACTCTGAGACTTTCACTTTTCATTTGCCGATGGGGGAGATGACAGTCACCCTAGAGGATGTATACAGGATTATGCGGATACCAATTGATGGGGAGCTGATTCTGTACGATCAAGATGGAGACAGGGATGCCCTTAGATGAGTGTTTTGGGATCTAGGACTGGAGATGAGGGCAGGGCATGTGGCATGGGTACCATGACATGGATAGGATTAACACTACCAGTAGTATTTACAGAAGTGATAAGTGGGTTCCTCTGTCTGGATAGGGCGACACGAGGATTGGTTGTGTAGCCATATGTATTTTGACATCATTGTATCATGACACTTTATATATATATATATATATATATATATATATATATATATGAGATGCATCATCTTTGCGGCAGCTATAGGCATGTGTACCTATGTGATGAGATGTTCTTATGTGATGCTTATGATATGGATGCAAATATGTATATGATGAAATACAATATACTTTTTTGTTCTTTTATGTTTTATATGTGTATGCATGATGCAAATGTGAATGTATGTAATGCAGATGAATATGATAATGCAAATGTAAATTGTGCTAATAGGTGTTGTGTTCAGGATGTGATGTAGTTGTGATATCTATATGTATGTATGAAATGCTTATATGTGGTAATGCAGGTGCAACTACATTAAATGCAAATGTTTTTGGTGTGTCATTATACTCAGTCATGTGATAGCAAGCTACGCGGACTCGAGAAGGATGATGGAAGTCAATCAAGAAAGGGGGATGAAAGATAGAAGATATGAAAGTGAAAGAGCTTCTTGTGCGTTATCATCATTGAGCTTTATTATGGCAAGTAGGTTATGACAATCGAGGCATATGTTTGACCCAGAAAGTCATTGTACCTGTTTGCATGGAGATAATACAGTCACAAACAAGGAATGCCCCAGTTCACACTAGAATCACAGTGTCCTCATATCCTTGGACAAGTCATAGCATTACTAAGAGACAATCCATAGATAGCAAATACAAATAGGTGATGATACCCCATCCTCACCTTTCTAGTCAAAGACATCCTGGAGATAGAATCTCTAGTCAAAAACATCCTGGAAAAGCTAAAAAACATGTCACCAAAAAAGATGAAATCAAAAGAAAACTAAGACTCGACACCAACATCCACTGTAGCCCTCAAGTTTAGTGTCTCTTGTCACTTGTATAAGTCTTATTTGATTGTGGTCACAATGTTTACTTTCACAAAATGGATAGATAGCACTGAACCATATTGTTGTCTGAGTCTGTTGAAAGATTTGATTTTGTTGAAGCCCATTTTTGTTGTTGTGTCTCATCTGAAACTGACTGAATCTATGAAACTGATACTTTATTGTGGAGAAGACAAAACTTTATTGCGGATATATGATGCAAATGTTGCTTTATTGTGGATTATGCGTGGATAGACTGAAGGAAGCTGGAAGAAACTGTACTCCTCAAGACATGTGATGTTCTTAGTTCCACACCCATCACTAGACGTAGGATTTGCCTTAGCCACAAATAGGAGCTGATTTATTATGAATGGAAAGGGAGGTGAAAAGGGAGGTTTATTATGAATGGCTAACCAATCTTGGGTAGATCAATAACAAGCCATGATGGGAATGGGTAAGTTTATTATAAACGAATTGGTCATGAGTGTGTGCAAAGTGAAGTGATGAAAGAGAATCCTAAAGGAGGGAGGAGAAATGTCTCTACACATGGCGCTGGTGACCTAGTTTTCACCATGGTACTTGCCCAGGGAGCCACCGAAGTGGTTTTCACTATTGGACGAAATTATTTCTCTTTACTTTTTTCAATTTTTCAATGTTTTTTGTGTCACAAGGCGCCTGTTTGCCAGGTTTTCACCAAGTAACGATTTTTTTTGTTTTATAATTTTTTTGTATTTTTGAATTTTTTTAATTTTTTTGTATTTTTTGAATTTTTTGAATTTTTTTTTGTATTTTTTGAATTTAGGATATTTTGAAGAGATGTGTGTAAAACTTGCGAAGGTGCATGTTGTTGATAGGATCCTCCAAAGGTTCATCTTCTGTAGTTGAGAGTTGATATGCCCCAGATCCATATGCTACTGTAATGATGTAAGGACCAAGCCAATTTGGTTCGAACTTGTCCTTCTTTTGTCCATCTTGCTGATTTTTAGGATTTTCTCTGAGAACTAAGTCACCCACCTCTAATGTGTGAGGCTTGACTTTATGATTGTAGCTCCATTGTTCCTTAGCTGAATGATATGTAGCTTGAGTTTCTATCTTCCTTGATAAAGGAACTGAGATAGAATTACTAGTGTGTGGACTACATAGGCCCATATGTGTGTCACCTGAAGAAGTTTGGGCATCCCTGATAACAAAGTCCTTCAAGGAAGCTCCATTAAAGGTCCATGATGTATTGCCAGAAGGGAAAGGATGTGTGGAACATGTGGATGAGGAATGAAGGCTTATGACTATGAAAAGAAGTGAAACTAGGATAGCATGATGGAGACTTAGGATCAACAAGTATTCTTTTTGAATTGAAATTGTAGAACTTTTGCCCCCAGTTATTTTGATATTAGGGGAGATCAACTCTTGTTCTTTTTCGTTCATAAGATTTTTATCCTTGACTTTGATCTTTGCAGAGTCCAATAACTTTTGATTTTGATATGGACTAAAGGACTTTTCTTTATTTTTGACTTTTAGATCTTTCTTTTCAAAGCTTGATTTTTGATCCCCAATGAGTAAGGGCTTTTCTAATTCTTGTTGATCTAAGTCTAGGAGAGGAGTGGAAATGGAATGAGTGGATGAAATGGTAGAGCTATGTGAGTTCTCAAGAGGGCTGGTGATACGCTCAATAGATTCTTTGTTGGAACCACTCTTAGGACTATTAATATCAAGAGATGCTTGCACCCCTAGAGGAGATTTGCATTCAGACTTAGTAGCCACAACACTAGGTGGTTCACACCCAATTCCTTGGCATTGCAAATTGTTTGTAGTTTGTTCTTGTCAACTGAATGTCTTAGCAGATAGTGGGAGTTGATCAACATGAAAGATATACTCACCACATCCCATGTCTTTAAACTTGAAATTTTCTTTGTGCTCTGCTTGTTCTGATGTAGAAGCTTTCAAGGATTCTGGACCCACATATGTTGAAGAAGGAAAAGCTTCTCGATTGACTAGGATTGTTATTTCTGATCTAGGTCACAGATTGTTGCAATATATGAATGGATTTGGATCCGCTTTGACGGTCACTTCAACTCCATTGTGTGGAAACTTGATACATCAATGATATGTAGATGGTACTGCACTCATCTCATGAATCCAAGGACGTCCTAGCAATATGTTGTATATGAGATCTAGGTCTAGGACTTGAAAAACCATATCTTTCATAACTGGTCCAACTTTGAGAGGTAAGGTGATTGTACCCTTAGATGAACTCTCTTCATCATCATATGCCTTAATGGTAATTTTGTTTGTAGAATTCATAGCTTTATCTGAATATCCCAATTGTTTAATAGTGCTCAATGTACAAATGTTCAGACCTGCTCCTCCATCTATCAGGAATCATTTTATTTGATGTTTGTGTATGAAGGCTTCAATGTGTAAAGGTGCATTATGTGGTTGGCTTATGGAGGCATCGTCAGCTTCTATGAATGTAAGGGAGTGTGGAATGGAAAGGTATCCCACCATGGCTTGAAACTGGTCCACATTTAGATCAGTAGGGATGGAAGTGTCTCTCAAAGTTTTGTCAAGAATGGCTTTATGTGCGGGGGATATGCGTAAGAGCTCAAGGATGGAAATAAGTGTGGGTATCTTCCCCAACCGTTCTACAAGGTCATACTCAGGTTTGGTTGATGAGGAAGCGGTGTTTTTAGCTGGAGCACCTTGCAAAGTGAATTTACCTCGACGAGTTGTAACATTACATTCAGAGGTACGTTCGGAAGAAAATCCAATTCCTTTTAGGACAATCTTGGGTCTTTGGGTAGAATTCTCAAGCATTTTGTCCTTGATGATAATGGTAGAGACATAATTGTCCATTGAAATATGATTGATAGCTGAATCACAGTTGTAGGATGCTCTAGCATAGTTGGTTTGGTCATCTGTGGCTTTAGACTTTCCCTTGTCATGCTTTGGGAATGGTTCCTTAAACATCTCATGTTCTCGATTGGATGAGTGCCCTTCAATCTCAATGTCACCCCTATCAATGAGATCTTGTATGTTGTTCTTCAATCGATGGCAATTTCCTATCTTATGACCCTTTCTCTTATGAAATTCACAATATTCATCATCATTCCACCAATTTGGTTTAACCTTTGGTTCATATGGAGGAAAATCTGGAATAGTGATTACCTTTTTTGCCACTAGCTTTTTGAAAACTGACTCAAGTGGTTCTCCCAATGGAATGTACTTCCTTCATGATTTAGAAGTTGTTTGAGTATTCACCTGATTTGATCTGGAAAAAATGAATTTGGGTCACACTGTATTGGCATCAACAACACCATCATTGACTGTGTTCTTGTTTTTATTCCAAAATCTTGGCTTGTCTTTTCCTTTAAAGTCATCTTTGTTTTCCTTGAATATCTTAATGACTCCTTGTTCAATTAGGACCTTTTCTATTACTAATCCTTTTTCAATGATGTCCTTGAAGGTGGACAAACAAGCTTTCCTTAAGTCATAACCAATCTCTTTGTTAACATTTTGGGTGAACATTTCTACCATTTGTTTTTGTGGAATTTCACAAGAGCATTTGTTGGCTAGATTCCTCCATCTTTGTAAAAATGATGAAAAAGCCTCTCCCTCCCTTTGCTTGGTGTTACACAAAGTAGTGACTGATATGTCTATCTCTATGTTGTAGGAGAAATGTTGAATAAATGCCTCTGCTAAGTCACACCAAGACTTAATTCCGGGTGGAAATTGGGAGAACCATTCCATAGCTTGATCACCTAAGCTTTGTGGGAATAATCTCATAAAATATGTCTCTTCTACCGCTATCTCAATGCAGGCTGTGAAAAACTATCTTATGTGTGCCTTAGGATCCCCTTTTCCTCTATACTTATCAAATTTAGGCGTCACAAAGTGTGTAGGAAAAGGAGGCATTGGAATACTCTTGTCAAATGGATAAGGACATATGTCTCTCATTGTGTATGTTGGCTTCGGTGTATTTATGTCCTCCATTTTCTTTTGTAAGTACCTAATTTGTTGCTCCAAATTGTTCTTAGGTGGAGATCGACTTCTTGGACCATACCCTATGCTTGAGGCACCAATTAGAGGAGGAGCATGTTGCATATATGGATGATATTGATCATACACATGTTCATATGGAGGAGGTCTATAGTGATGCTGCATATATGGACCACTTGGTATAGATTCATGTTGAGGAATGAAATATCTATTTTTTCCATGTATACCATACTCTACAGCCATGTCATGTTCTAATGTGTTGCCCCAAAATTTGACACGAGGTTTCCTTGTGTCCAAATTTTGAGCATGCCTTTGAATATCCAATTGCTTTGGTGGTTGATCCTTAGTGTTGATATGTGATTGAGCATATTTCTCTGCATAAGACTTCCATAATGGTCTGCGAAGGTGAGTATCATATGCTTGACCATGTGTGTATGGGACCTCTGGTTTTTTAAACAAAGATGATGGTGATTTAGGTACCATATGTGGTCCTCTATCGCCTCCACTATTAGGCCTCCTTTGATCCATGTTGGAGTGAGGTTGTTGCAAAGGTTGATTTTCCATTATTTGAGACATGTCAAAATCATGAGGTATCTTGGCTCCACTTTGTGCCATCATTTGTAAGAAGTATTGTCTATCCCTCCTCATTATTTCCTCAGCCAATGGATTGAAACGGGGATCCATAATGGATTCTTCCACATCTGCTGAATGTACTGAAAAGTTGTCTATATCATCATTGTGTGTATCATTGTTGTTTGTAGTGTCCATGTTCTCAACATTTGGAATGTTTCTATAGGCATCCATGTCAGGTAATTTAGTATGATCAGAATTGAAAAAGATATCATTGTCATACTCATAAGAACTCATGTTTGTGGACTCTTGAGCCTCTTTAGTTTCTCTCCTAGATTTTTGAAGATGGGTTTCAACCATGAACTAGTTATTGACCGAGATGTCTGAGACTAGATGAAAATGGAAAAAGTATGGAAGACCAAGAGTTGGATGGAATGTAAATGAATCTGAAGTGTACTTGCAATGTCCAAAGTGTAAGACCAAGTATGTATGTAGTAGAGTAGGTGTGACTTCGAAAGAGAGGATAGTTTCTCTTGATGAGGTAAGTTGACCTTGACTCTAAGTAAGACCAAATGAGACCCAAAGCTGATAGACCTTGATGAGGGTCCACTTAGCAAAATGTTGTTGTATGTAGTGTGTTGACAAAGTATGATGATGACAAGCAAGTGACCTTTTGACTCAAGTTTAGACAAATGTAAATTTAATGCAAGATGTAAAGAAATGATGGACTTTGTGAGACCCAAAGACAGGTTGAATGCTAGATGAAAACCTGGAGAAACAACCTAGGAAGCTCAAGAATTCCGAAACTGATTGCTCTTGTTTGCTGGACTGTAAAATTTTTCCAATTTGTGAAGTTGTTGGTTGTGACCAAATCTGAATGTTTGATTATTTTTCGTGACAAGAGGACACAATGTTGATGAGGACTCAATGTTTGCAAGTGTTTAGACTCAAAATGACTCCAAGAAAAGTGTGTTGTTTGATGTAAAAAATGTTTTGCATATAGTTGAAGACACAAAAGACACAATGTTTTGCTGTTTGCTCTTGAATGTTTTGAATGTTTAAAAGAAGTGAAGCACAATTCTTACGGCTGGCCAAGACAATAGTTGTTGATCCCACATGAGGTTTTACCCCCAAGGCTACGCTATTCAGAGTGGATACTTAGATGCTTGACCTCACTGGCTCCACCCTCAGCACTCACTTCTCGAGTCAGCCAAGCATTAGTCCCCATGAAAAGTCCCCGTGGCAAACTTTGTATCTCTACTAAGAACCGTATGTGTGTGGGCCGCTACCAGAGGTCCGACCTCCTGCCTCAACAACTAGAAGGATTTTGGCTTCTAAAACAAAAAGGTGCTAGTAAGGGCATCCGCTCGTGTGGCCATACATGCAGCACTTTCAGCTCTGTAAATACAGAAGGCTCCCAGCCGGTAGGGGTTATGCCCTACAACTGATCAAATAAATTTGATCAAACGGGTTTATGGGGAGACATAGTGTCGGTATGAACTAATCATCACACATTATCCATAGATTTCACCATGAATACAGTTGTTTATAGTGGTTCGGAAGAGGTGGGTTTTCCTCGCTACCACTTGGGTCGTTCTCTTCTCACTAGTAGTCCTAATGACCACACGGGAAGATAGGCCCTCTAGACATTAAACAAAAAGAGCCTATTGCTCAAGACACAAAAGACAATGATTCAATTTTAGTGCACCAATTGAAGTGTTTGCTATTCTATGAAAACAAGGCACACAATAAAAATCCAAAAAGCCTTGCCAAGGACCTCCAACAAAGATTTATTAGTAGTTTGGATTGTTTCAAATGATCACTCCTTCCTGCAAGCACACAAGTTAGGTAAATTTTAGATCCAAAAGACTTTGTGAAATAGGGGCCTTCAACAATGCGTTTTGTTGACCCATTCAAAGATCTAATTCATCATAAAAAAAGACCACCTGTAAAATTTCAAGAGATTTCCAGAAATGTAAGAAAATCCAAAAAATTTGCTAATTTGCTCCAAAAATTAATTTTTTATGAAAAATCATATAAAATGCAAAATCGATCCAAAAAATCTAAAATTTTTCCTGGGGAGTCATGATGGTCTTCCAAACTTGCATAAAAAAATTTCTGCAACAAATCCAAGTAGTGTGTGAGATATGAGTAAAATAATGCAAAACCCTAATTTTCAAAGATCTAATTTTTGAGGAATGATTTTGCATCAAATTTATAATCACAAAAAATAGATTCTGTGTATAATTCTGAGAGATTTCCAAAAATGTAAGAAAATCCAAAAAATTCACTAATTTTCTCTCAAAATTATTTTTTTATGAAAACTCATAAAAAATTCATATAAATTGACAAAATGATCCAAAAAATCTGAAATTTTTACTGAATCCTTTTGATACTTTTCCTGACCTGCACAAAAAAATTTATATCAAAATTCGAAGCCGTTTGTGAGATTTGATCAAAATAAGGAAAAACCCTAATTTTTAAAGATCCGATTTTTAGGGAAATATTTTGCATCAAAATTAAAATAAAAAAGAATATATCATGTGTATAATTATGAGAGATTTCCAAAAATGTAACAAAATTCAAAAAATTCTCTCATTTGCTCTCAAAATTAATTTTTTATGAAAAATCATAAAAAACTCATAGAAAATGAAAATGTGCTCCAAAAATTCTAAATTTTGGATTTAGAGATCCTGATAATTTCTTCAACCTGAAAAAAAAATTTGGTACAAAATTTCCTAGCCTTTTGTGAGATATGATCAAATCTCTCCAAAATCTTGATTTTGTGTCCAAAACCCTAGCTACACAAGGTTATTCTCCAAATTGTTTTACAAAACAACAATATAGGGTTAGAAAAGTCTGCAAAAAAAAAGCACAGATCTAACAAAAATCCATGTTCCACAGGGCGTGCCAAAATGTATATGGTGAAAGTGGATAACAATAATAACGATATTGAAAGGCTAAATGAATTCAACCACAAAACCCTAGCCTAACAACAACAAAGATTCAAACGAAATCACAAAGATTATACCATCACATGTCCAATAGGGTTTGGATCTCCATTCTTCCTATCTCCATTGATCTTGTTTGATATATTTGCTCTCAGATTTTATGTGCACAAGAGCTCAACAAAGAACAGAATGTGGTTGCAAGTAGGATCACATATGCCAAGTAGTCAATTGATCAAGTAGTTAAGGTTTGATAATGAAGGAAGCATCTCCTTAAATAGAAGACACTATATGAAATGGTCTTAGGTAATCTTCATATGTTATGGTGGATTTTTGTTGAAAGACTAAATGAATTCAACCACAAAACCCTAGCCTAACAACAACAAAGATCCACCATAACATACGAAGATTACCTAAGACAATGCAAATCAAATGAAATCACAAAGATTATACCATCACATGTCCAATAGAGTTTTGATCTCCATTCTTCCTATCTCCATTGATCTTGCTTGATATATTTGCTCTCAGATTTTATGTGCACAAGAGCTCAACAAAGAACGAAATGTGGTTGCAAGTAGGATCGCATATGCCAAGTAGTCAATTGATCAAGTAGTTAGGGTTTGATAATGAAGGAAGCATCTCCTTAAATAGAAGACACTATATGAAATGGAGGGATAAGATTGAGAGGTGTAAAAGGAGGTCAGCTATGATTAGAGTGTAGGTAAAAGAAATAATAAAATAATGAAAGGGGTAGGTAGTGTATGAATTAAAAGATGAATGACATGTGTCATGGGTAGAAAAGGTTAATGAATTAATTAAATAAATAAAGATTTATATAATTAATAGAAGAAGTGGGATCAATTAAATAAATAAGATATTTATTTAATTTAGGAAAAGGATAATTTAAATAAATAAATGTATTTATTTAAATGAGAAATAAGGCTAGAAGAGGATAAATGAATTAATTAAATAAATAAAGATTTATTTAATTAATAGAAGAATTAAGCTTAGATAATTAAATAAATAAAATATTTATTTAATTAGACTGGACAATTTTGGGTGTCTATAGCTTCAATATTTTAAAACCACTTTCAATAGTCTTAGCACTACCAAAAACTTGTTCTGATGGTTCTCTCGGTGCATCTAGTAAAGCTTTTGCATATGTCTCAAGAATGGTAAGATCTACCTCATATCCCATTTTAGTAGCCCAAACAGTCCTAGGGAGTACAACTTCCATCCATGTCTCATATTTCTTGATAACAAAACAGATCTCTTTGTCATATTTGTCCACTACACTCTGTGGTAGCCTTACTCTAGTTTTTATTTTAGCTTCGAAGGTTTTGAAGTATTCAATTATGTTGTTGTCCTTTGTAGTTCCCATGTTGGTAAAAGCTTCCTGTAATTATTTTCCTATCAGTATATCATATCCAAAGTCTTTAGGTCCTATATCAGGGATTTCCTTAGTGAAATACAACATCAAGCATACCAAAAGATTTCTAAACCAGAAAGTTCCTTTCTTATCTCCTTTAATCTTTTTAAAATTGTCAATAAGTTCATCTTTTAGCCATTCACATGCATCTATCATTGCATTGTTGTTAACCATCTCATAATCACTTTTTATACAAATACTAGAAACTGAATTTAGCCTGTTAGCATGTGTGGTCTTGTATCCTAGCACCATACTTACAAATCTCACATTGATGTCCTTGATATCATTCACTCTTAGTGATCTATTGTCGGATGTTGCTCCTATTAGGGTCATCACTTTGTTGTTAGGAATCTTCTTTGTTTTATCAGGTCTGTTGTCGGTTGAGGGTAATGTTAGGCCTCGGAGACAACTGAGAGGGGGGGTGAATCAGTTGTCTAATAAATTTAATCCAAATATGACTTAACCAAACTTAATGATCAGTGTCGATAAACCAAAATTTAATGTTGGTAGACAGTTTAGCAGTTAATTACAATACTGGTAAAGTTTAATGCATGAAACAGAAAGACAATAACATCCACAACACATAACACAAATATTTGTACATGGAAACCCTGTAAGGGGAAAAACTACGGTGGTAAACCTTACCCACAATTAGATGATACTACTGCAGATAGTATGTGCATACAATATGGAGTCTACACATGCAGAAAGGCCAGCTGCCTAGAGCTCACTGCTCAATCACAATATGGGAGTCACACTGACTACAATTGGATGGTTAAATCCAATGATAATGTACTACTCAAAATAGCATCTTCATATGCAGGATTCAGTACCGGTTAAGCTCTGATTATCTTCTCAAAACCTTCCTTCAATCTTCAAATGATTTCTGCATGTATAGCTCTGCTTATTTTCGTATATACCTTATTACAATCCTTTTTTCAATCCCATATCAATCTCACAAATGAGATCTTACATATATACCGAACCCTAAGACCAAATGTGTAGGTCGGCTTACAAGAATATTACAATAAAATCAATTACAAATAAATCAATATGTGATGCATCATGTCGGCTCAATGCATTTACAATAATTACAAATCATCTCTATAACATGTCATGCTGATATGGAATAGATATTCTTGCCGGTGCATAACCTAGACCTATTTGTCGGTAATAACAAATATGCAAACCCGAATAGACCAATGAACAAATAATCATAACAAGGTTTCCAAACAATGTCTTTGACATAACCAAGTAGTCTCCAAGTCATTCCAAGTGCCGGTGAACCAAATATCGGTGACTGTGCATAAGTCTCTAACTTGTCGATGAACAAAACCAAAGATCTTTAAGTGTTGATAAGTGTTGACAAGCATTAACAAGTGTTGACATCAATGACAAAACCAATGCAACACATCAAAATACCAATAGGTAAAAGAGATACTGCCCTAATTGCTTGTCGGGTTATTTTGCAGACAAAATCCAACCATAAGAATTCTCCATGTGCTCTACTCAAAACAATTCTTACTACTTCCTTTAGAAATTGAGGAATGTTCAATATCTTCACAAAACCTAGAGTTTCTACAATCTTGTGTTTGGGTTTAACAACACCATTTTCATCACAAATTACCTTAGTAAACATTTTCATCAATTCTTTAGAACCTAGTTCTTCTATATTGCAATGTACATAAATCCTAGGGTCTTTTGCAAATGCTACACCTTTAGGAATTTTTGAAAATGACCCTACAGAGTCATCTTGCTTGGCAATCTCAGGAATTATCTTAAATACAAGCCTAGGGCATTTCACATTTTTCACAATAATAGGGTTCGGAATAAACTTGGGAGCAGAAGAAGAAGCCGTTCAAAAATACCTTTAGCTGCTTGAAAATATTATGAATGCTTGAAGAAATCACTTCGCACCTTCACCTTGAATGCCTTCGCTCTGTTTTCGTCTCTCTGCTAATTTGAATGCTTGGTGAGTTGGAAAAATGAGGGAAATTAGCTGATTTATAATGACATTTCTCTCACCAACCACATTAAATGCTCGTCGGTTAAGTGAAAACTTAACACATCTTCCGGTAAAGAAGAAATCTATCTTCTCACCATCAACCAAGGGTAATCTGCATGATTTTCAACTTGCTTCAATACCCCCAAAGGGTTACTTATTATTTGGATGAAGAATCTCCTACCGATGGAGGATAACTCTATTCTACCAGTATAGAGATAGTTTCATCAACATTTTGATCTCTCTTCCTAATCCATTGTTTTGAAAATTCTTGCTTTACCTCATCTATCTTTTCTCACGAGTGTTGCCATCAATGCCAAAGGGGGAGATTGTTGGTATTATGGATATGTTGCATTGGTTTTGTCATTGATGTCAACACTTATCCTTATGGAGATCTTTGATTATGTTCACCGGCAAGTTCAGTGACTTATGCATAGTCACCGGTATTTGGCTCACTGGAAGGTTATATCGTTCTTCGACACTGAGGATGACTTGTTATCATCTGGAGATCACTTGATTATATTGAAGGCATGGTTTGGACACTTGGTTTTGGAGATTTGGTTATTGGTCTAATCGGGTTGACATATTTGCTGTTACCAGCAAATTCGTCTAGGTTATGGACCGACACACATTATCTATTCCAAATCAGCACGACACATTATGGAGATGGTTCAATCAATTAATATTGTCATTAAGCCAACATGATGCATTGCATCTTGACTTACTTGTAATAGATTTTATTGTATTATTCTTAGTAAGCTAACCTACACATTTGGTCTTAGGTTTTGGTATATATGTAAGATCTCAATTGTGAGATTAATGTGGTAATGGTATGTAATAAGGTACTGTAAGGTTGTGTTATTTAGTATATATGAATATAAGCAGAGCTACTCACGCAGACATCATTTGAAGATTCAAGGAAGGTTTGAAGGAGACAATCAGAGCTTAACCGGTACTGAATCCAACATTGGAGATGCTACTTTGAGAAGTACATTATCATTGGATTTAATCATCCATTTGTAGTCAGTGAGACTCCCATTCTTGTGATTGAGCAGTGAGCTCTAGGCAGTTGGCCTTTTTGCATGTGCAGACACCATTTGTATACACATACTATCTACAATAGTATCATTTGATTGTGGGTAAGGTTTCCCACTGTGGTTTTTCCCCTTATAGGGTTTCCACGTACAAATCTTTGTGTTATGTGTTGTGGATATTGTTTCTTTTTATGTTTCATGCATTAAGTTTCATTGGTACTATTATTAACTGTTATTCTACTTATCGACATTAAGTTTGGTTTACTGGTATTAAGTATTAAGTTTGGTTAAGTTGTATTTGGGATGAAATTATTAGACAAATGATTCACCCTCCCCCCCCTCTTAGTTGCCTCCAGGTCCTAACATGTATTTTTGCATAGGATCACATAGCTTAGTGAACTTCCCACATAGACACCATTAGTCGATGCCCCAAAACTTCATTGGATCAATCCGTAGACAACAAACAAAGAAAAAGATATCAGGAGCCATCCTAGATACTCTAATCACTTGTGGATATCTTGGAGTAGTGTAGCAACCTAATATAAATAAACAAATAACAAATCGAGCAAGTATTTATTAGCCAAACCAAATTTTCTTGTCAAAGAAAATGTTACCATGTCTTGTTTGTGAGGAAGGATGCATCCTTGTGAAGATGGTTGTGTGCAAATGTTTGGATTGGTTGGTCAATTTGATAGGTGGTCATTGTTTGAGTAGCTCAAAATGTTGTGTTGTGTCTCTTGTGATGTGTATGTACAAGGAATAATGTGCTTTGCAATGTTTTTGATTGATTTTGATGTTTTTGTCATGTTTTTAGATTTTTTGAATGTTGTGAATGTTTTTGGTATTGTTTCAAGACATTTTTGAATGAGTAACTCAATGAATCACGAGCAATGGAGAATCCACTTCCATCAGTAAATTTAAGAACATTTGCCCCTGTTGGATGTCAGTATGAAAGTGTGATGCAGGATACATGAAGAAATAACCCTAATTGTGGATCAATAACAAGCCATGGTATAAATGATGGATGAATGGATGCAATGGATGTGATCGCAACAAGTCTAAAAGACAATGGAGCCATATCCTTTACAAATGGAACATGTTTGCTAGGTTTTCACCACCATACTTACCCAAGGCACCACCAAAGTGGTTTTCACTGTTTGGATGAATGATTTTTCTTTACTATTTTCTTGATTTTTATTTTTTATTTTTTATTTTTTGTATTTTGTTCAGGACTGTTTTCTGAATGTTTTGGGTATTTTCTAAGATTGGAGGAGCTTGATGCTCTGCATAACTTATTTATGAAACCTTTTTAAATGCACGTTGTTGATTGGATTTGCTAGTGGTTCGCCTTCTAAAGTGGCTAACTGATATGCCCCAGACCTGAAGACGATAGTGATGACATATGAACCCAACCAATTGGATTCAAACTTGCTCTGATGTTCTCTGTTCATTTGATTGTGAGGATTCTTCCTGAGAACAAGATCTCCTACTTCAAATGTATGAGGTTTGACCCTATGATTGTAGATTTTGCTCATGTGCTGCTAATAGGTTTTTAGGTGGTTGTAGGTAGCTTGTCATTTTTCATCAAGCAGCTCCAAGTCCTGAAGACATGAGACTCAGTATTCTTCATCATCTATTAGGTTGTGCAAGGAGACCTATAGAGATGGTATTTCAACCTCAATAGGCAATATGGATTCTGCTCCATAAACCAATGAGTAGGGGGTTGTGCTTGTAGGGGTTTAAATTCTAGTTCGATATGCCCATAGTGCTGGATTCAATCAAATCTGCCAATCATGGCCAGCATCATTGACTGTCTTTTTTAGGATCCTCAATATATTCTTGTTTGATGCTTCGTCTTGACCATTTCCTTGTGGGTAATATGGGGTGGAAAAACAGTGTTGGATATGAAACTTCTCATAGAGTTCACAGACATCTTGATTTTTGAAAGGAAGTCTATTATCTGTGATGATGAACATAGGTACACCATACCAGCAGATGATGTAATTGAGGATGAATGAGGCGATCTGCTTGCCAGTGACTTGGGTAAGTGGAACGACTTTGATCCACTTTGTGAAGTATTCGATGGTGGTAATGATAAATTTATGACCGTTGGATGAAGATGGATGGATTTTACCCACGAGGTCAAGTCCCCATTGACATAAGGGCCATGGTGTTGTGATACGTTGCAATTCTTGTGCTGGGGCATGTATCAAATCTCCATGAACTTGGCACTTCTTGCACTTTCAGACAAAGTAGTAGGAGTCTTTTTCCATGGAAGGCCAATAGTATCCAGCTCACATGATTTTCTTTGCTAGTGAAGGATTGCTTGAGTGAGCCCCACAAATTCTCTCATGTACCTCTTCCAAGGCTTTTGTTATCTCATCTTGTTCCAAATATCGAAGGAGAGCACCATCAAGACTTTTCCTGTATAGGGTTTCAGAAATGATGGTGTATTGAGTGGTTTGGAGGATAAAGGTTTTTCGTTGGTTGTTTGATTGGTTAGGGGGAAGTGTGTGGTCACGTAGGTATGTGAATAACTCACCGTACCATGGGGAGTCTGAACCAACAAAGAGACATATAATTTCAGATTCAAGGATATCATAAGAAGGAATCCAAAGCGATTCTACCAAGAACTCATAGTGTGTAGAATTTTGTGGAAGATCCAGGAGAGTTGCAATTGTGGCCATTGCGTTGGTAGCTCGATTCTAATCTCTTGATACTTTCTCAAATGTGATAGATGTAAATGATTCTTTGAAACTATCCACCATCCTTTTGTACGACATGAGTTTATCATCCTTTGTTTGTTATTCATCAGTGACTTGTCGGATGACTAGCCTGGAATCTCCATATATCTTTAGCTCTTTTAGATTCTATTGGATGGCCAATATAAGTTATGATATCAAAGCCTCATATTCTGCTATATTATTGGTGTATGGGAAAGTGAGCCTATATTAATTTGGGATGTTGTCACCTTGAGGTGTGATAAAAAGAATACATGCCTCCGAGCCATGTCTAGTGTATGAGCCATCAAAATACAGCTTCCAGGGTTGTGTAGCTATGATCATGAAGATTTCTTCATCTGGAAAGTTGGAGATAAGAGGATCATCACCTTTGAGTGGTGTATCAGCCAACTAATCTGTAATAACCTATCCCTTGATAGCTTTGCGATCCACATACTCAATATAAAATTCACTCAGAATCATAACCCATTTGGCCAAGTGACCTGTTAATGCTACCTTGCTGAGTAGGTACTTGAGTGGATCTATCTTGGCAATAAATTGTACCTTGTGTGTTAACATGTAGTGCCTTAATTTGGTGGTTGGCAAGATAACTGCTATGCAAGCTCACTCAATAGGTGTGTAATTGAGTTCATAGGCTACCAGTGTTCGAGAGATGTAGTAGACAGCACATTCTTTTCCTTCCATATTATGTTGTGCCAACAGTACTCCTAATGTCATGGTTGTAGCTGAAATGTATAACAATAGAGGTCTGCATGGATCTGGTGGGATCAACAATGATGTATTCATTAGGTATTCTTTAAGCATTTGGAATGCTTTCTGGCATTTTGCATCCCATTGAAAGCGGATATTTTTGTGTACAAATGGGTGAAGGGATGACATTTATCAGCCAATTGTGCAATGAACTGCTGAATTAATTGTAGCCGCCCTTGTAATGTCCTCAACTAACTGATATTCTTTGGAGGTGGCATTTCCATGATTGCCTTGACTTTTGTAGGATCTACCTCAATGCCTTTACTTGAGATAATGTATCCTAAGAGCTTCCTAGAAGTTACACCAAAGACACATTTCTTTGGATTGAGACGGACATGATATTGTTCTAATCTATTGAAGATTTTATCTAGAACTACAAGATGACCTTCTCTTGTTAATGATTTAGCTAGTAAATCATCCACATAATCTTCCATTATTGTGTGCATCATATCATGGAAGATGGTATTCATGGCTCTTTGACGTGTTGCCCCTGCATTCTTTAGACCAAATGGAATCACATTCCAACAATATGTTTCCCACGGACATGTGAAAGCAGTTTTGTGTTGATCCTCTAGAGAAATTTTAATCTAGTTGCATCCTGAAAAGTCATCCATAAGAGAAAGCATTGCATGACCTGTTGTTAGATCGACAATCATGTCAATGTTTGGTAAGGGGAATTCATCTTTAGGACATGCTTTATTCAAATCTCTGAAGTCTTTATAGATACGGATGCCCCCATTAGGTTTACCGACAGGTACAATATTGGAGATCGACTCTGCATAGTCAATTGGTCTGATGAAACCAACATCCAAGAGCTTTTTAAGTTCAGCCTTGACAAGAACGGAAATTTGTGGGTGCATCTTTTTGAGCTTTTGTTTGACAGCTTAGGTTCCTTTTTCTATAGTTAGGTGATGCATGACCAAATCTAGATCTAATTCGGGTATGTCTGCATAAGACCATGCAAAGTTGATTTGGCGCTTCTAGAAGAATTCCAAACATTTTGGTTGTTCTTCAGGAGTTAAAAGAGATGCCAAATGTATTTGGTGAGGAGTCTCAGGGGTCCCCACATTAAATTCTTTTGTTTCCTCTATTAGGATGGTTGATCTCTCTGGATTCGTACTAAAGGGGAGAATGTCAAACCTTTCATCCTTGGGTGCCTTGAAGAGGTTTTCACCTTTGGATATACTCTTTGTTTTTACTTTTTTTGGGATCAAACAGTGTCACAATGTGGTTTTCACTAGAAGATCCATGTTTTATTGTAATATTTTTGCAGCTGAAAGGTTTGGCATCTACCTCGAAGTATGTTGCACTATTAAGTTCAATGGCAAACCTAGCTTTATGGTCCCCGCTTGGTATGTTATCCCATAATTCCAAAAAGTCTATGAGTGCCTCATCATTTTGGAAATGGTCAAGGCATGGGGGATTTGGCTGGTTCCATTCAATGAGTTTGGGATGAATGATAGGAATTGCTTCATCGATTAAGTTAAGTTTGTTGGAGGCATCAGTGAGAGTTAATACAGAGGCGTGAATTTCATCGATGGTACTCTCCTTGACAGATTCAGGCATAGGATTTGACGTAGGACCTGTGGAAGTTCCTTCTAGCACAGGAACCCAAACATTTTTAATCCATGCTTCTCCATAAACTGGGATATCCTTACGAGGTGGAGGGGGTGATGTTTCTTCCTCATCTAAAGTATTTAAATGCATTGAATCCCACTCCCACTCATGTGAGTCTGTCTTTGAATCACTCTCTAGCATCCGATTACTGTACAAAGCTAGGATGTCTTTTGAATTGAATAGTGCATTAGTTACTGGCTTATGTACTTTTGGGAGTGGGGTTGTTGGTGTTGTTGGTGTTGCTAGTGTTGTTGATGGGGTTATCAATTATGTTGATGCTGCTAATGGGGTTATTGGTGTTGTTGGTGTTGCTGGTGCTACTGATGTTGTTGATGGGGTTATCGGTTCTGTTGATACTGCTGATGGGGTTATTGGTGTTGTTGGTGTTGCTGGTGTCATTGATGGGGTTATTGGTGTTGCTCATGTTGTTGATGTTGTTGGTTGGGTTATCGATGTTGCAGATATAGTCAAGGATTGCATCCTTAGAGTAATCGTCTGATAAATGGGTTTGTTGGGTTTTCCTTTGAATCGAAGCTTGAGAAGAGATTCTCTTTTAAAACCTACTCCAGTTTTATCTCTTGGTTGCAACTCCAATTGTAAGGGCTCTTGTTTGTTGGGTCCCAAAGCACTATGGCCATCATAGCCCATTCTTTGCATTATAGTGAAGCCTTTGTCGTATTTGTCAGTGGGGAGCTTAGCCTTTGGTCTTTCTTTGTCGATAGGGTCTGTGTAGATCCATTCTTTCAGGTCTTCATCCATGGTTTCCTCCTCTTGACTTTTACTAGGGGTGAATTGTGCCAAAGTACAAGTTCTTTTCACCAGTGGTATTTGAAGTAAACCTTGGGGTTTGCCATGAGTTCTAGGGGATGTGAGTAATTTCCCAACATAAAAGAGTTGGCTAAGATTATATTCCCCTGGACCTTCCTTAGCCATTTTCATTTTCAATTTCTCTTTCTTTGGTGTAGGGGTTGTTAAGCTAGAAAGAGAGGCTGGATTAACATATGATAAGGAAGGGATTGCTTCTATGCTTTTAGGTACGGTGATCTCTAGCTGATGGTGAATATTATTACAATATGCAAATGAATTAGCATCGCCGAGGATTGTAATTTCTACCCCATTATGTAGAAACTTGATGCATTGGTGATAGGTGGATGGAACTACTTGCATGGCATGTATCCAAGGTCTTCCTAGCAAGAGATTATATGGAAAAGGAAGGTCTAGAACTTGGCAAACAATATGCTTCACCACTAGCCCAACCCCAATAGGTAATATAACATCTTCTCTGGAAAAACATTTTGCATCATCATATGCCTTGATGGTTATCTTTTTGTTGTCATCCACTGATTCTATGACATAACCCAATGTTGTGACTAACTGCAAGGTGCATATTTTTTAGCCGGCTCCATTGTCAATCAAGACTCACTTGATTCTATGCTAGTTTACAAATCCTTCAATATGGAGGGAGGCATTATGGGGTTGTTGGAAGGATGTATTGTCACTTTCAGTAAAAGTGAGACATGGGTATGACTTTAGACGACCAACCATGGCTTGAAATTGATCTGTGTTGAGGTTGGCAGGGACGAACGCTTCTTGGAGAGATTGGTCCAAGATTGTTTTATGTGAGGGGGATAAGTGCAAAATCTCTAATATGGAGATGAGGGATGGTGTCTTATCCAATTTCTCTACAAGATTATATTATTTGGACAGGGGTGTCATCCCTTGTGGTGTTGCTTGAATAGTAATCTTGCTATGAGGCATAACAACGTTGCATGCAAGATTTGGATCTTTTATGGTAAGAGTTGCAACTTGTTCATCTGCATCATAAAGGTGATTCACAATATAATTGTATGCATCTTGGGTGTAATTGGTTGTGGTATCTATGTTTCTCCTTGAGGTGGAAGGACCCCTTTGATCATGTGATGGAAGTGGATTCTTGAATATTAAGTGAGCATCATTGGATTTTTTTGGGTCGTGTCCCTCAATTTCAATTTCTCCTCTATCGATAAGATCTTGAACACAATATTTTAGCCGATGGCAATTGCTTGTTTTATGTCCCCTTCCTTGGTGAAATTCACAATGTTCGTGATCTCCCCACCATGGAGGATTGACCTAAGGCTCATAATTGGATGTTTTTGGTAAGGTCACCATATTGGAGGATACCAATTGATGTAAGATTGTTTCAATAGGTTCCCCTAAGGGTGTATATGTGCATTTTGGTTTGTAGTTTTGTTTCTTTTGTTTTGGTTCCTCTTGTTGTGCATTGCAACCTTGATATTGTGGATTATTGATGGTGTTGTTGTTAGGAGGGGGTTTTTGTCCTGCAAACCTGACCACAGGTTGTGCAATTTTTACTCTTCTTGCATCCACTATCTCGTCATTGACAATGTTCTTGTTTTTGTTCCAAAATTTTGGTTTATCGCTATTATAATGTGGACGAGAACCATCTTTGGGTTCATTATAAATTTTGGTAAGTCCCTTTTTGATGAGGGATCTTTCACATTTTAGTCCTTGAGTGATCATTTCTTCAAAGTATTCGGTACCCTTCATGTCCAAATGAAATTTCATTTCATCATTTAAGTTGGAAATGAAAATTTCCACTAGTTCCTGCTTAGGTAGATGAAGGGAACGTCTACTAAACAGTTTTCTCCACCATTGCAATAGATTTGAGAACAACTCCCTTGGTTTTTGTTTGGTGTTGCACAAATCTGCCATGGTGACATCATGTTCTATGTTGTGTGCATAATGAGTGATAAATTTTTGGACCGGTTCTTCAAATGATCTAATGCCCCCTGGCAATCGTGAAAACCATTGTGTGGTTGCACCTCTCAAACTTTGAGGAAAGAGGCGCATTAGATATGTGTCCTCATAGGCCACCTCTAAACGAGCTGAGTGAAATTTTCATATATGGTCCCTAGGATCTCCTTTGCCCCTATACTTTTCAAATTTGGGTGTTTCTAACCCTCATGGAAAAGGTGGCATAAGCATGTTACTATCAAAATGATAGGGACAAATGTCATTTAGTGAGAACCAATTGGTCTTCACACCATTGTTTAGTTGTTGGGTGAGATTTTCTACTTGTTGCCTCAACATGTCTATTTCTGAAGGAGGAGGAGGTGGAGGATTCCATTGATGATTAGGGTCATAGTGGAATTATTCTCTACCTCCTCCACCATCATGATGACTATGTTGCTCAGATGTTTGTCATATCTATGTTGTATCAAAGTTGGAGGGTAGTTTGGCTTCCTCTTGAGCAAGTCTCAAGAAATGAGCATTTGCATTGTTTTTAAGAATTTCATCAAAGAGTCTATTGAATTTGGGATTATGTTGTGCTCTTTCTATATCTTTTGGAGTTGGAGTGTTGGGTACTTCATCGTTAGTGCCTCCTCCAAAGGCCTCATGAAAATCGTTGAGGTTTTCTTCCTCCTCTTCAATTTTTGGTTGTCGGTTTCACATTGATATTGTTTGAGCCATGTTTTTGAAAGGTGATGTTTGTGAAAGTGTTTATGAGATGGTGATGAAATTTTTTGATGGAAGACAAGTTTTGTGAAATTTTTGGTGAAAGATAAATCTCTAATACTAAAGGTTGGATGTCAATAGAGTTCTTTGTGAATTGCTCTTGTGTTTTTCAACAATTGGATGTGATGAGGTATAGCAAGTTTTGAGATGTGTTACAATCCTAGAAATGAGAGGATGCACTCATAAACTAGTTTTAACCTATCTAGATGTGTAAAAATGCCTCTTACGATGATTGATCCTAGATGTAGAGACACCCTAAAAATGATTTGTTGGTTTAGTTAAGCAATATCTTAAAGTACTAAGGAAAAAAACCTCTTTGCGTTTTGAGAGTTGAATGGATTTGAATGCTTGGACGTGAAAGTGGGTAGGATATATGTCTCAATAAAATTCTTCCATTATGAAGAGGGTTTCTACTTCTTCCTCTCTTATAGGGTTTGGGTTCCCCTTGAGATTTCTTGTATGTGATATAGATTTAAAGAAAGAAAGTAGGATTGATCTTGCCCCCTTTGTTTTTGTGATAATCAAAAGCTCTATACTGAGTGAAATCTCTATTGCTCAAAGTCTCTTTGTCGAATTCGTTGGATTTTCCCTCTAGGTTCAAGTGCATATGACGCAAGAATACCCTATGTGAGAGAAATAGCTATCTATTGATATAGAAAAAATTTCTTTTCTTGATAAAAGCTTATGAACCAAGTTGTCTCTTATTTAATTTGGTCTTTTGATGAAGACTCCTTTTTCTCAAGATATGAGTGATGGTCATACAAAATGATACTTTGTTTCACTTGTTGAGGTAGATTTGTTTATCAATGTTGATGTAGGTTTGTTGGATGGATAATTTGTTTTAATTGTTTTTTATCCTCTAACAAGAAAACATAGCAAGCACACAAGCACAATAATCTTTCCCCTTTTCAATAAAGGCACAACAAGTGTGGGTCTAAATTAACCCAATCATGAACTTTTTGACCCTTTATAAATGTATTTTATGTTCCCAAAGCCTAAAGTCGGCCCAAATGTTTACTGGTTTGAAATAAGATGAAGACAACTCAAACACTTTTTATCCCTAAGGTCATGGCCAGTTGCGATATTTTTAGCCCACATCTTGATATTTCTTCGAATTTGATACTGCTATGATGGGGGAGTCACCACTTTCATCAAGCTACAAGTAGCCTGTCAAAAATCCATATTTCTACTCAAGGAAATATATATGGTGAGTATCTTGGGAGCAAAACCATCTATGCTCTTGCACTGAACTTTTCACAAATATCCTCAATCAATAGAACAGGTGGGCTTCTAAAATAAGAGGTGTCTAGTAATGTTTGATGTCTTTGGATGTAAGTTCATTCTATAGTGACTCACTTAAGAGCCTTGTAACTTGTGGTGGGGCCCATATGTCCTTTCGGTAAGTTACATTGTAGGAACAACTACACCCAAGGCTACAACTTTCGCTCTCACCTGATTTCTATAGCATCTCGAAGGATTTACCGCGCAAGGTCATTCCCAAGAGTGACGTGTCTCTTGGAGGGAATCTCTTAAAAATAAAAAAATTAGAGCATTACTAACACTTTTCTCTTGCATCTAGGACCACGAGAGCCAAGGGAGAGGATAGTGTGTGTTAGAAATGGGACCACTCTACAGATTTTGCGCAAGCGTGCCAAACACAAAAGACACTTGTTCTTTTTAACCTTTTTATTGTAATATCATCAATTTGCTATTTGGAGATGTTGCTCCAACAGACATGATGTTCTTTTTAATTCCACAAAGAAATTTGTTTTCTAACTAGGAAAGTGAAATCCTAGTCAACAAAATGAAAGCATGTTTCTTTAAAGTAAAATCGCTTTGTAAACAAAATGGACAAGTTTTGATTGTTCCTTTTAACTTGCAAATAAAATATTGATTATGAATTTTTATCCTTGCAAGAAATGAAAGATTTGTTGTTCTTTTTAAAACCCAAATTGAAATGTTTGTCCCTAACTTGCAAGAAAGCAAAGTTGTTTGATTTGTTTGTTCTTTTTGCCTTATAATAAGATTCTTTTTCAGCCCAAATGAAGGTGTAGTCGATTTTAGCCCAAAATAAAAGATGAGAGTCGTTTTAAACAAAAGGAAAGTGAATTCTTTTTACCCAACTTTAAAAAGCTATAAAGAAATTAAATTTTCCTAATTCTAACTCCTCGAATCATGCAAGAAATTGTTAGTAACCTACAAGAAGAAAAATTAGTGAAATAAAAATATTTCGGGTGGGCTTCCACAAGCCTAAGTTTTTAATTTTTCGGTTACAATTTTTTTTTTACTCTCTATTACAAAAGCGCTACTTTGTGAGAACATAGAAGCGCTACTTCAAACAACAATGACGAAGTAATTACAAAATCACAAAAACAAATGACAACAACACTAAAATATGAACAAAAGCACTAATTTAATAGTTTTACACAATTAAAAGACTAACAGACAGAGAGCGCAAAAGTGCTAGATTATTACAATAGCGCTAATTAAATGAATGAAAGCGCTAAAACTATGACTAAAGCGCTACACCTATAGCAAAAGCGCTAAAAATATTTTGTCAATAGCATCAAAATGTGAGACAAAAGCACTAAAGTGCAACCCATATGTGAAAATTATAGGAAAAATCACAAAAAAGTTAGATTGGAATAGATCATAAGGTTGTGTGTTCGATTCACATCGGGTTCACCAAATGATGCACGCTAAAAAGGAGGCACAAGACACAAGTTCAAACATTAATATGTTAGTGAAACACAAATGAACCTATGAACCTTAACATGCATATCAAGAGAGATAAAAAACATACAAGAAGAAGTATACACAAACGAAAGAGGGAAAGAAAACCCCCTAAGATGCTCCTCACAATGCTCATAGTTGTTCCTCCCTTGTTCGTCTCCTCTCCAAGTTTCACATGAGTGTAGCTCTCAACTTTTTGCACTATTCATGGATGTCTTATGAAGATTCAAGATGATTATGAAAATAACAACAAATGCCTATGCAAGTGTAAATAAGCTACTATGAGAAAGCACCTAATTAGTCTATGTAAATTTTAGTAAAATAACAATGCCAATGCTTCTAAAATGCTCTCTTAAAAATGACTATAATTTTTGATGCATAAAGACCTCTCCTCCTTAAAATAAAGAATGAGAGCTCTATTTATAGGATAAATAGGGCAATAGATGGTCAAGATTAAGTAATCTTAACAAGGGCCACGATTGATGGGTTTATGATCCATGTGAGGGCTTTCAACCCAATCTCAGGATGACAAATGTCAACATGAGATGGCTTGAGAGGAGAGGGAAGAAGCATTAAATGCTTGAGATGACATGAAGGTTGCCTTGGGAGGGTTTGGTTAGGATTTAGTTAGTATATAAATCTTTTATCCAATGAATAATGTCTTTATCCAATGGACAAACTCTTGTGCAAGAGTTAATGGGGATAACCATGGTCAAAGCAATAAATCCTTGAAGAGATCCATGAGTTAAATGAGGGTTGAGTTAGAGAGAAATTCTCTAACCTTGTGGGTGAGTTGAGTTTAACTATAAATGGTTATGTAAGAGCCATAAATGGTTTTGAAGACTTTGGGGGATAAGTTGTTGGAGAATAAAAGCCTTTAATGTTTTTCAAATATTTTGGAGGCTTTCAGAAGTGACTTCTCTTTTCTTAGGAATGTAACAACAATTAGGGGATAGGATTAGGCTAATTTCGAATGGATTAGAAGAATCTAGAAGGGGTTTATGGTGCAAGTGGGTTTGGTGGGTGAGAGAAAATAGGATTTTAATTAAAATAAAATTCATTTATTTCAACTAAAATTATGCAACTTGCATTTGTAGGAGAATGCAAGTGGGGGGGATTAGAGATTTAAATAAATATTTATTTATTTAAATGAGGAAAGGGGTTAAATTAAACAAATATGCTTTATTCATTTAACTAATTGTTAGTGTGGTTTAATGAATTGATTTAAATAAATTGAATAATTTATTTAGTTAATAGAAGAAGAGGTTGAGGATGAATTAGTTAAATATTAATTTAATTAACTATTGACTGGTGGTTAAATAATCAAATAAATACTAAATATTCATTTAATTAAGTGGAAAGAATTATGTGTCTACACAAATAACACAAAGATTTAATGTGGTTCACCCAACATGGGCTACATCCATAGAACACAGTCGTCCAATATTTTCTTATTATCTAGTAAATCAGTACAACACCATTACAATGCCTTTTTCATTCCAGCCGCTTATAACATGCAATTTTTAGGGCAACATATAAAGTTGGCTATTTTAGGTTTTTTTTCAATAAAAACAAAAAAAAAATTCCTTGGGGCTTGTGCCCTCGAACCCCCACTCAAGGCCCAATCTGACCCTGAACCCCAGTAAGGATACATAATGAGTGTACAATACTTGTATGATTAGTCTCCACATATTAACAATCTCCCACTTGGAAACTAAATAGACTCCACACCAAACAATCAGCCACTTGGAGACTAATCTTGGATGACACTGTTGAAATTGCGACTCCCACTGGATAAAACTCTTTGACACAATTGTTCCTTAATTCCATAATTTTCAGTCAAGAAGGCCAAGAGAAATTGAGGAGGAAATCAACTTCTCCTATGGGACTACCTTCGTGAACATATCTACGGGATTTTCAGTTGAGTGAATCTTCTTAAGCCGTAACTAGCCAACCTCTAAAACAAACCGTATGAAGTGGTACTTGAGCTGAATGTGTTTTGTCCTCGAATGAAGAGAAAAAATATTTGCAAGATGAATGGAACTCTAGCTATCAGTTACAATGGGCTATCCTCCTACATCTAGCCTAGTTCCTCCAGAAAATGTTGTAACCAAATCATCTCCTTGCTAAGCTGCAACAACATTTTGCAGTCTAGAAATACAACTAACTATAGTTCCTCCTACAATAAAAATATACGTTGTAGTACTCCTTGTATAAATATCACCTACCAGATCAGAGTCAACATATCCTCATAGAGAAGCATTTGATCCTTTGAAACATAATGCCTTGCTAGAAGTACCTCTCAAATACCTGAGAATTCATTTGACAACATTCCAATGTTCTATTCCTGGATTGCTCATGTACTTGTTCACAATGCCCACTACATGTGCAATATATGGTCATGTGCATACCATCACATACATTATAATGCCAACAACTGATGAATACGAGATGCTAGACATTTTATTTACCTCTTCTTGTGCCTTTGGACACATCTCCTTAGTCAATTTGAAATGACTAGCCAAAGGTGTACCATCTGCTTTTGCATTCTGCATGTTAAATTTTTTTAACACCTTCTTTATATACTCACTTTGGGACAAAGTTAATGTTCTATTTTTTCTGCCCCGTGAAATCCTCATACCAAGGATTTTCTTAGCTGCACCCAAATCCTTCATAGCAGATGACTTTGCTAATTTTTGTCATTTAGTTGTGCATGTTAGACCCAACAAAAAGCATGTCATCAACATAAAGTAACAGGATAATATAACTACCATTATCCAATCTCTTAAAATAAAAACAATGATCAAAATTACATCTGTGGTAACCTTGTTCAACCATGAAACTATCAAATTTTAAATAACATTGTTGGGGTGCTTGCTTTAGGCCATACAGAATCTTCTTCAACCTACACACTAACTCCTCCTTACCTTTGACCTCATATCCCTGTGGTTTCCGCATGTAGATTTCTTCCTCCAAATCCCCATGGAGAAAAACTTTTTTAACATCTAGCTATTCAAGATAAAAGTTTTCTACATCCACAAGACTTAGAATAGTTATAATTGAATTCTTCATTTTTACAACTGGAGAACAACCACAAGACTTAGAATAGTTATAATTGAAGTCATATTTACAAATAGAGAAAATATTTTATCAAAATCTATACCCTTTTTTTGTGAAAAACCTTTAACCACGAGTCTGGCCTTATATAGTTTTCGTCCTCCATTCTCCTCCTTCAGCCTGTAAACCCATTTATTTGGCAAGGCTCTTTTACCTGCAAGTAATGGGACTAAGTCCCAAATCTGATTCTTCATCAAGGAATTCATTTCCTCTTTCATGCCTAGCTCCCACTGCTATTTGGCTTCCCCCTGCATTGCTTCTTCATATCCTTCTGGTTCACTAGAATCAGTTAATAAAATAGAATACAAATAAGGAGAAAATCTTTTAGGAGGTTTACTTAACCTTGTAGAATGTCTAACACTTGCAGGAGTTTGTGGGATATTTTGTTGTTGTTGAGCATCAGGTACCAATGACATTTTATTTTTCAGGAATATCATCGTGCACCACATATTCCTTTTTGACCTATTCATGCTTCTTTTCCTACATATGTTCTTTATACACAACCTTCTCATTGAATATAACATCTCTACTTCTAATTATTTTCTGGTTTTCAAAATCCCTAAACCAATAACCAAAGTCATCCATTCCATATCCAATAAAGGTACATTTTTTGGATTTAGCATCAAGCTTGGTTCTGTTTTCTTTATCAACATGGACAAAAGCTTCACAACCAAATATTTTTAGAAAAGAATAGTTTACCATTTTACTAGTCCATGCCTCCTCTAGATTGCCACCATTCAAAGGATTTGAAGGTCCTCTGTTTATCAAATAAACAACAATATGTATAGCATCTGCCCAAAATTGTAGGGCCAGTCCAACATGCAATCTCGTGCTCCTTGCACACTCCATGATGGTCCTATTCATTCTCACAGATACACCATTTTCTTGTGGGGCTCTTGGAACTATTTTCTACCTTTGGATTCCATTGAAAGAACAATAATCTTCAAATGCTTTGCTACAATACTTGCCTCCATTATCAGATCTAAGACACTTCAACTTTTTTCCTGTCTCGTTCTCAACCAAAGCTTTCCATTTCTTAAAAGTTTCAAAACATTTGATTTTTGTTTTAGGAAATATACCCATGTTTTCTTGGTCGCATCATCTATAAAAAATAACATAATAACAAGAGCCACCAAGATATGATACCTGAGCCAGTCTCCATACATCTGAATGCACAAGCTCTAATTTCTCACTCTTCTTTTCTTTCCCAACCTTGAGAAATCTGACTCTTTTTTGTTTACCATAAACAAAATTTTCACAAAATTATAAATCAATCTGCTTCAATATTGGCAACAAGTTTTTAGAGTGAAGGATTTTCATCCCTTTCACACTCATGTGCCCAAGTCTATGGTGCCACAGTTTTGAATATGTCCTTGCAACATCTATTGTAGTTGTTCCTACAATAACTTTTTCTATAGCAGCTAAGGTAGAATAAGTATTACCAGTACACAAATACAATGTGCCTACCTTTGCACCATTAGCTACTACTAACGCACCTTTAGTGACCTTCCAGACATTGTATGTAAAGGTAACTATGCAACCTTCACTGCCCAGTTGTCCTGCAGAAATTAAATTTCTTCTTAAATTAGGAGCATGCCTTACCTCTTGCAACAACCAGTCATTTTCATTCTACAACTTAATCGTTATTTTTCCTTTTCCAACAATCTGATAGGTCTCATCATCACCCAAATATACTTGTCCAAAATCACCTTGAACATAATCTAGAAAATATTTTTTATGGGGTGTGGCATGAAATGAAGCCCCTAAATCTATTACCCAAGAATCATTAACATTATCTAAACATAGAATCAAGGCATCTTGTAAAGTATTACTTTCTTCCTTACTATCATCTTCATTTCTATCTCCTTATTTGTTTTTCCGAGACCAACAATCTTTCTTTAAATGACCTGGCTTTCCGTAGTACCAACAATCCTGTCTTCCTTTGGATTGAGAGCTTCCTTTCTTTGACTTTCCTCGTGACTTCTCACACCCATGGCCTTTTCCTCTTTCCTTTGATCTTCCCATGTTCTCTACATTCAAAACAATACCTGATGATATTGAAGTCTCGCATGTGCTTTTCTACCGCATTTACTTGCTTAGGATAACACCAACAACATCATCAACTTTCAAAGTGTTTGTAGCAAAGATAGAGTTACTTACAACCATAACCAAGCTATTCCAACTTTCTGGAAAAGAACATAAAATTAAGAGAGCCCTAACCTCTTCATCGAAGTTAACTTTTACAGAAGACAATTGGCTGGTAACTATATTAAATTCATTTAAATGATCTGCTATAGATCCTCCCTCACTCATTTTCATATTAAACAAACACTTCATTAAAAAAACCTTATTCGAAGTTGAGGGTTTCTCATATAGTTTAGCCAGTGCCAACATCAAATCTATAGTTTTTGTTTTTGATATATTGAATGCTATAGATGGTGCAAGGCACAAGCGAATGGTTCCCAGTGCCTTCCTATCCAGAATATTCCAATCTTCATATGACATCGTGGTTGATTTCTTTGTATTTCCTTCCAATGGCCGCCATAGATCCTTTTGATACAGGTAATCCTCCATCTGCATTTTCCATAACTGATAATTTTGGCTGTTGAACTTCTCGAACTTGAATTTGGTTTCTTCCATTGCTCCCACTCAAATCTGAAAGTCCTTGCCAATTTACAAAAATACATGACTCTAATACCAATTGTTAGAGTTTAGGCAGATCCAGAGAAAATAAAAATTAATAATTATATATAGATACAAACACAAAAGATGAAGAAAATGCATAACATAGATAACACAGAGATTTAATGTGGTTCACCCAAGATGGGCTACATCCATATAGCACATACGTCCAATCTTTTCTTATTATCTAGTAAATCAGTACAACACCATTACAATGCCTTTTTCATTCTAACCACTTATAACATGCAATTTTTAGGGCAACATACAAAGTTGGCTATTTTAGGGTTTTTTTCAAAGTCGATTTCTTTTCAAGTGTACAGTACTTGCATAATCAGTCACCACATATCAACAATCTCCCACTTGGAGACTGATCAGGCTCCACACCAAATAGACACTTAGTTGCTGCTAGTTTCTAACCAACTTGGTGGTTATTGTTTATAACCACAAGTTGTTTTATCTTTAATAATAGCCACCCAAAAAGATTAAAAAAACCTCACAACAACTCCCTTAATAATTTTAAGGCCCAATCATCTTCAAACGTGTAGTGTCATAGTTAAAACACTTCATTACTGAAGTGGATACCAAGGTTCAAATCCCTACTAGGCCACTAAGTTTGCATGCTTTGTGCTTTCACTGGGCCATCGAGCTTGCAAGTTTGATCAAGTGAAGTGTGGGAATGAGGTCTCCTATTTGTGGCCTCACCAGTTCATAGCTCTGGGTCAAAAGTGTTTCACATGGAGCTGGAGGGCATGTCATGCCTGCATCATCGATCATGTTAAAAATTTTACCAAGCATAGTTAAAAAAAGTAAAATTGGAGGCCAAAAAAACTCTATCCTCCAAGAATCCTTCTTGATAAATAGTAGATCACTGCCAATAATAATTAGTTATCAAACCTTCGTAAAATTAATATTTTTTTTCTGATCAATTTGGTAAAATTAATAATTATCGTACTAGTAAAACTTAATTATTGCAATAGTAAAACATAATGGTAATTTTTTTACTATTGATGGTGAATTCTTCATCCCAAATGATTTATAATCAACATTAGGAGTAATTAAATGAATAAAATTTATAATTTTGGTAGCACCTTAATCCTAGGAACAATTAGTAGTTGGGAACTTATGGGTGGTCTAGTGGTGGCATGTGGGTGATTCTTGAATCAATAGACACTTATCACTCACACGATTGGTTGTGGCTAGGGATTAGGCATCTTTGTGCAACTAGGCATGAAAAATTGTTATTATTATGTTTTATAAACCTGTGTACTGACAAACATCAACCCCTAATTTTACCATCAACTAATTAATTTACTATTTGTACAAACCTCCATACAATTGAATGCAAATAATGGATATGCTAAGGTATATTTATAGTACATTTTTGTAGACCATTGTATGGCCTATATGCATCTTTATAACCACATGTTTATGATGAAGCAAGATTACTCCACAGCCCTAAAAACGATAAAATTTTGTTCACTTTGAAAAGGTCAACTTTTATATGAATCCATAGGTTTTTGGGCTTTCTAGAATTAGTGGTGAGTTTTTATTTTCTTTAGGAAATTATCTACAAAACTTCACCACTAAAATCTTCACAAAGATATCTCAAACAAAACCTCATTTGTCAAATTTATGAGACATCTGAAACCTTAAAAAATGATTCATTATTTTTTTACAAGGATAAGGATTTAACTATGTACAATATTCCACTCATACCAATATTTAACAAATAAAGGGATGTTTCCTCTTATAACCTGATATCCAAGCTCTAATATTAAAGAGGAAAATTTGTAGCAATATAAGTCTCATGAAAGAAAAATATGCAAAACAAATATTTAGAATCCATAATGTAAAACAATAAAAAGTATACCATAAAATGACATCAAATGTACCCTAGGAAAACCATCTCAAGGAAAATATCAACCTCCAAAAACACTTACACAAGTCAATGTATTATCCCATGAACAAATTTGTAATACACTTACAAAGTCTCCCTGTAAATTTTCTCAAGCATCAAGCACCATGGTTGCATTTTTTCATGTGAACAAAAAAATGAGAATTATAAAGCCACACATACCAATCCATGTATATTTTACTCACATATGTTACATATGTGAGATGTTCAATCTAACTTCAGCGAACAAGCCAAAGGTTACACAAGCCAACTTCAATTCAACTACTCAATGTGTTTGTTTTTCTAGAAATAAACTTGTACAAAGAACCAAGTTTTACATAAATCACGTGCATATAAACAATAGATTTATAAAAATAATGACCCTAACATTTACTTTCTAGTATTGGTATTTTTACTGGTATCAAGATTTTTTTATATTAAATATTTTGTCAGTATGACACTCAAATTAAATATTTATCCAAATGTCAAATGTGATAGATAAGTGGCCCCAGAAATGTCATCCATGTGGCATCCACATATCTAAGATGCACCACATTTCAATATTATTTTTAAAGTATTATTTTATTATACAATATGTACAACATACATTTCCCAACAAAATATTGTTCAATATATTAAGTTCTTGTGTCACCAATTTATTTATTTATAGTTCTATTAATTGATTTAAAAGTCAAAACTAATATTAAGATTTCTATTTTGGTTGTTTTTCTTCCTAGGTTGTACCTTTGTATACATCTTAGCTATTTAACTTTTATAACCAAATGTCATCTATGTGTTAAATAATTGCTCACTAAAAATATTGCGGTCACTAAATTGCTACTTTATTCTATTTATATTTTTAACCAATAGGTAGGCATTGTAGCATTTATAATTTGTTGAAATGATAATTAATCCATAATAAAGTGGCAAAATTCAAAGATCAACCAAGAAAGATGTATTACACAAGAGAACATTTAAACATGAGCTTGCATCAATATCGAGAAAATGATGTATTCATGAATGAGACATGTTACAATGTACAAGCACCTTGTATATGATGATGTATTAAATGCATATTGCAAATATTAAATGGCCTAAGTGACTAAAACTAAATAAAGAGACATGGCCCCATTATAAGCTAACTTCTAGATAATGACCTAGGAATAATATTATATCTAACTCATCACAACTAATTATCTAGTATGTCCGAGTAAAATTAACATGTGAATTATATCCCCTTCTCTAAGAATCAAGATAAAAAGACCTTATTAGATCATTATATTCACTCTAACACCCATCTAAATGCAACTTAGAGAGAAAATTTATCATGCAAATTATGCAAGATGAAAATGGATCTCAAAAACTAGGGCATGTTATGTACCTATAGCCTTTGTTGATAGTAGTCAATTTCCTAAGTAAGGAAATCAAGATCCATTTCTCTTTTCCCATGCAATTCGGATCGCAAAAGTGGCATGTGGGAGCTATGCACTTCTTTTTGAGCTAAAGAATGAAATTCAAGGAACCCCATCGATGCACCATGAGCAAATGAGACTAATCTAAAGAATGAAATTCAAGGAACCCCATCGATGCACCATGAGCAAATGAGACTCCTGAAATTCAAGGAACCCCATCGATGCACCATGTGTTAACTCCACAAAGGATCTAGAAAATGTTAAAAGCACCCTCGATAACTTCCAGTTTACCTAGCGCATGTCCATCGTGTGTCCCACTCTGATCAAGCAATATAGAGGTGTTGCCTAAAAACCAAATATTATGTGGTAGTTATGCAAAGAGTTTCAACTGACCCTATTTAGAAAAATCACATGCGCACTAATAATTGGGACCAAAATAGAAGGAAAAAGAATGATCATGCGAGTGGAACAGGGTGTTATATAAATAACAAATCAGGGCTAAAAAGTTCTAAAGTTGCAGATGGTGATCATGTTAGTAATCAAGGAAGATTTACAACACAAATCTCTCCAAGACAAAAATAGTTATCCCCATCATCATGATCCTGCCACCACAAAGACATTTTGTAACCAAATGAAGGTGCAATCCAGCCAGGAGATCAAATATAAAAGGCCCAGAGGATTTTTTTTTCCAGCTTCTAATGAATAGAAGGATTTTATATCCTTTAGTCCTATTTGATAGAAAACATCTCTAATTTTCTTATTTAGAAAGAAATGTTTCATTGTTCAGAGTTGTGTAAATGTAATCTGTATCTAGGCCTCAGCATGTTTGCCCTTAATAAAATGTTAAATTGTGACTTAGTCACCTTTCTTGTCTCTGTTATGGGAAATGTTCTATGCTTCTACATTCAATGCATGATTACTTTTCTATTTGGGTTTCTCTAGTTGTTTAAATTTCTAATGGATGATAGATCACATAGGGAGGGAATTTCACTCTTCTATTTTCCATAGAGATAGGCACCACATTATACCATTCATCGTAGAATCTATAGAATTATGAACTATTACGGAGATTTAAAGGATTCATCAGATTTTGTTTAGCCTTTATGGGTGTTTCCCATGGTGAGGATTTGAATATTACATCTTATGTCTTTGTCACTTTGTGTTTTTTGTTCTCCTCTCATCAAAGAAGAGTATGTAGCGTATTGCGCCCCTATTACAAAATAGGTAAGTCCTAGATGTCATATCATACAAGGATTAAAGTGTTGTAAGAGATTTGCATATTTATTATATGATTCACATTTGCTAAATGATTGCTCGGGTTTGGGTAATTTGAGTTTTCTGTCTCCTTTTCAAAACCCCGAGAAGAATGAAGAGCTCGCTTCTAAAATCCCAAAGGTTGTCTCATAGGTCACACTTTTTTCCACACCTGTGAAGCTTTCTGATTGCCCTTATTTAGGTCTCGACTTCTTAGGGATCAACAATATTTTTCGGAATGCTTGGTGGGACCAATGATAAATTTTTTAGATAATTTAGTGTGTTCTCTGATTTTCATGAGCACTTGACAACTTCCGTTGGAGAAATTTTAAAGAAAAACAATGAATGGATACTTCCTCAAATCCCTGAAAATGTTCTCAATTGAAGATTCATTTGTAGCATCAATATTTGAGGAGCCCAATTATATGAAAGCCAAAGAGATGTTATATTATTTTCAAAGACATACGAAGACCATCGAGATCAAAATAATACAATAACAATAGTTGCTCGCATACCATGCCTGAATACAACAACAAAACAAGGAGAGTAAAGGAAGAGAGAGATGCCAACCTTGGCTTCTCAGGTAATAAATATAGGAGGTCTGAAGTTATCCATGTGCAACAAGGAGTCAATCTATGCTTCTGAATGGTTTAGTCCTATTGAATATCAGTCATGTATTCCATTCTTGGAAAGGATTTTACCTCATGTTTCTCGCCTCAAAACTATCTCACTTTTCAAAGTTGGGCCAGTGGTTTGGAGTTAAAATTGGTCTCATGAATAAAAAGAAAAGGTTTTGTAGTTGAATACTATAATGAAGGTGCCTATTGTAGAGCCACTTTTGAATGTGACTAAAGACAAGTTAGAGAAAGGCCTTGCCTCTTTGAGCCTGAAGGAAATCTTTCCCCAAGAGAACAAGAAAGCACTATTCGAAAGTGTCAAAGGCCATCAAGAAATAAGGAGTGAGGTAGATACTTAGATCCATGAAGCAGATGAAGTCTAGTTCTGGGATGAATAAGAAATTTTATGCTTATTCCTTAGAGTTAAACAAACACCTAGAAATGAGAGATCTTTGAAACCTGTGAGGATAATTCCAACAGAGAATCACCCAAAGAACCCTCAATCCTAGCATGTGAGATAAGGAAAACTAGAGGAAGTAATGGCCCCTGTTGTAGACTCGTCACATATTATCCTTCGTGCTCTTGTGGATGTCCATTAGATATTTTGCACAAAGAGAAGTTAGTCAATTATTTCAAGTCACTTACTCCTCCAAGTGTGAAAGTGGTCCTTCATCTGGTAAAGTTTTTGACCTTTTCACTAGAGAAAATAGTCCTTCTCCATGTATCTATATTATATTTCCTACTGTGTGAGAAAATCAATTAAAAAAGATACCTGTTATCCCTCCCTTTTCTAGTGTGGCCTCAAATTCATGAAACACCAAAAATATTAGGACTTAAGGGAGTTATTTCTAAAAACCATTTAATGGGTTTGTTTAGCTTGCAATAATTGTGGGTTATAGCTATTTAGGTAGTTATTATTGTTGTTTCCAAGAAGCGCTACCACACATTTAACTTCTTCTTTTGGGGATAGTCATTTATAGTCCTTGTTTTCCCTAAGTGCATTGTGCACGTGTTTTGTCCTTCATCAGGCACTAAATAGTGGATGTTACAAGTTTACAACGAACATTGATATGAAACATTAGCAAAGGCAAATATTATTTGGAATGGCGAAACGTGTTATCCTCACCCCTTTTGCAGTGACTTTTTTCCTTTTAAGAGAAAACATGCTAAGGTAGGGATCTGAATTGCATTAAGTGGCCCCTTGACTGGGATGGGTATTATCTTCCCTTCGTTGGTTACCATATATAGTGAATGGCAACCCTTATTCTACTCATACACTTTTAAAAAAAAAAATTAGACGACACCAATATAATTCGTGTTTCCTTCATGCATTAACTTGATAGGATTTTTTTTTTAAGTTGCATTCATTATAAACAATTAAGACATTAATGCACTAAACAAAAGAAGCAAAAGCATACACAAAATTCTAGTAAAAGCTATATGTATATATTTTCCTGCTATAGATAAATATTTATTGTATACGTGTATGCTTTCTTTGTAAGTCTAACAAGAAAAAAGGTTTTTGTTATATGCATGTCATCACAATAGGGAAAAAAGGGTGAAGGTGCATAGTGCAATGGATCCCAATTCAATCTAAGAAATCATCGTCCTCTTCTTCTTCATCAATCGCCAGGAGCACCTCCTCTCTCAACATGTCATTGTCATTAGTAACCTAGCTCTCATCATCATAAACCAAGGCTTTGAACTCCTCAATCCACTCTACATCAAATGTTGAATCCTCTCTTGTGATTTTCCTCATGAATTTAGAGGTGGGAGCTAAATGGCCATGATGCTCCCCAATTCTCAAGGTGTGGAAGTTAGAGACAAATGGATGTCAAGCCACCACAACATCTCGTTCCACATAGGCCCTAAGATCTGTGGTCATGGGAATTTCAATCCCATAGTGGGCCACTTCTATAATTTGGTCTAGTCCCCCAATGTAGTCACTCCCAAACAAGTTGTGTGTCGTTTGTGCTATATCAGGCTTTAGTTCACCCAAGTCTAGTAGGGACCCCATGAAGGAAGATACAATGTTGGTATTTAATTTGTACCTATCCTCAATGGTAAGAAAATCAGCTCCAAGGACCCACTTAATGGCTACAATGATAAATTCATTATTAGTATTGAGCAAGCGCTCAAACCTATGGTTTGTTATAAGGACTAGAAATCCATGCTAAGCTCTGTTAATCGTCAGCCTAATAGGGGTATCCATGTCAACCTAGCTCAAATTTTGAGTGTTGATTTCACTGCATACCCTATGCTAATGTTCCTTTATTTAGAATGACTTTTGGGCTAAGACTACCAAATTTTATACCCAGTCAGGTCCTTTTCACACATGTGAGCAGTTACTCTTGGGTTATTTATTTTGGCAAGTAATCATTCCCAAGGAAAGGTCAACAAGCAATAGTAGTCCTAAGGCTTTCCATGGTTAGCATAAATTCAATGCGAAATATACTTCCTCATGATAACACTTGGATGATATAAAAGGATTGTATACCTTGGGTGAAATGAAAATAAGTGCATTTAATACTTTTTTTTTCATGATATAAGATTTATTTGGATTTTGTTAAGTCTCTCAATTTTATAATCAAACATTTGCATACTACAAAATGTCTTGTCATATGTAGGTGGAGTCTCCATGAGTCTTAGCAATAAATTCACACTTTGAATGCTTCCAATGAGGATGATGTGGCAGAATCGTATGTCCTAAATTTCAGTGAAAAATCTTAAGTTCACTCCTACTATCACTCTGGATGTCAACCTGGTGACAAGAATTTATTGTCTGAATGTATTGAAGAGAAAAATAAAAAATATATATTATCAAAAGGTAAGAAATCAGGCGTTGTTCATAACTCCACCGGGACTATGGATGCTCGATTGGTAGTGGATCTATACCATGCGGTAACCACAGGGGCTTTACTAACTACACAATATTATATCATGTGCATTCATATTGGGGGATTTAATATCCCAAAAATGAGGGTACAATATATTGCCTATCGGTGAAAATAAGGGGGTTTTTTAATCTGGGCTATGAAAAATACAATATTTGGCAAAAATAGGGGGGCTTTTTAATTCACATTGTGTATTGGGAAGGGGTGAAAAAAAAGTAGTTTAGGGCAATATTTTTTTAAAATAGAGGGATTCTTTAGTATGCCATGTGTTGGCAACTATGCAACAAACTGAGAGGGGAGGGTGAATCAATTTGCCCAAAAACTTACTGCAACTTAAACCATAGATCAAATATGATAATTAATAGTTTAAATCATGGAACAACACCACATCAATACACACATAACATTAAGATTTTTGATGTGGAAAAACCGGTTAAGGGAAAAACCATGGTGGGAACCAGGGATAACTTTAAGAAACCACCCCCTCGGGCAAAAATGTAAAATCCTAGTGAATCAAACATTATTTTTGGGGGGCAATTTTCATATTGATGGTGAAATTTATTTTCAAAGTAGGAAAAAATTTTATTTTGTATTGGCGATTTTTTCTTAGGGTACAAAAATTACATAAAATTTTGGTGAATAATACCTTGTTCTGTGGGGAAAATATATATTGTAGGACGCGAATATTTTTCGTTTAAAGGAACAAATATATAATTGTATGGGCGAAAATTTTTAGTCTAAAGGAAAAATTATTTAAGCATATTTGGCGATTTTTATCCACCGCTTGAAAATTATTTAATTTGTTTGGCTAATATTTTGTTATTTATGGAAAAATATATATTTTATTGCCGATTTCATGAATTAATTGTCATTAATAGACAAGGCACATCACATCACATCAGTACATCACATTGCGTCCGGACTCTGCATGACGTATTGATAAGTGCAACCTCTTTGACACATGAAGGGTGACACGTATCTAAAATCCATCAATGATTTTAAACCGTTCAATGATCGTAGATCAATGGCTAAAGTTTTATTTCAGCCCAAATTTTTGAAGAGAACGTAGTTCAGCAGAAAGTGCCTAGAATGGAATTGGATTCAATAGACACATATCAAAGGTCACGGTCGATAATGTTGGTCATTTAATATATATCTAGTCACTAACTGCAATCCACTCTATCCCCACGACTTCCAATGTGGTACTTGGTACTGGTTTATAGTTGTTTCCAATTTCGCACACTTGTGCATTTGAGGGAAAGCTTTGCAGAGATATACGAAAGATTTTTAAAAAATTAAAGAAATTAATAAGGTTAGAGAAGGAATTATTACAATCAAGAGCTTCAGCTATTTATATACGATCTATGCCTCTTTCATCTTCAATTAGCCTTTGGTAGATAAATCATCGAAGCCCATGGTATTTAAATTTTGCCTTTGGTTTAGGTCTATAGGCTCAAGATGTTTAATTTGGTAATCTGATTTCTCAAGATGGACACTCCTATCCACTTGAGAAGCATTTCTGTGGAGGACCAGAGGGCCTTTTTGGGCTCTGTTAGAGACCCAACCCTCCAATCAATTTGCAAGGAGGTTGAGATGTTCACCAATGAGGCTGTGAGGATGGTGTTGGGCAGAGACTTTCTACATAATGAAAATAGATACCATGTTAACACGAATTTTACGTCTTGATTCTTGGCGTCTCTTCTGGACCTTGGAGGAGACAAGGTGGATATGTTGATGTTGTAAAGGAAGGTGTTTAAAGAAGACTTCTTTGGAGACGATGTTACTATTGTCATCTTTGCAGAATCAGGGGTGGGGATCCCTTGGGCGAATGAATTAACCAAGCTTCTCCTCCTTGACCAAACAGTGCCAGTGGTTAGGCAACCATTTCTTTTGAACTTGAATGTGGAGCAGTTGACGCGTCATAGGAAATGGGCATGGATTGGTAGGGACTTTCTCTGGAAATGGTTCCTCCTAGACGACTTTCCAAACTACAATTGGCTTGAAGAATTCTACATGGAGGGAGGGCAATATTCTTAGGGAAAACCATGAATGTGTCCACTACCTGTGCCCTAGCCCCAACCCCCTAGTAGTTTTGTTTTTCTGGCTATGTCCTCATAACCTCACAGGCTCACTCATTTTGGCTTTAAAATTTTTGAGGGACTCAAGTCTCAGACATGTAAAAATTGTAAATTTCCAAAACATAAATATTAATGATAATTTTGCAAATTCTTTTTGTCTATGAGCTATGTTATTTCAATATTTTGTTAAACAATGGAAATAAATTTAATATTGTGATCTTTTTTATGTAATGTTTCTTCCTCTATATTTAATATATATATATTCAAGTTCATTCCATTAATTATTTGTACATTGATTATCGTTGATTATAATTTTATAAATTAAAAAAAAAAAAGATGTTTATCTTGCGAAAAACAAGTTAATTAAAAGTCCATCTTACTTGTTGTTGAAGTTTTGAACTAGTGCATGCGGAGGAATGATAAACATGTTCTGCAAACTTCTAATGGAAGACTTCCATAAACAATAAACATTTAATTAAGTATAGTTAAATTCTAAATTTGCAATTGTATTCTTAATTAAATTTAATAAGCTCTATTTTGGTAGAAGTTGAAAAGGATTAAAAATTCTTCAAAACCATTCTCAAAAAGTGACTCGTGCCTGTTGACCTGGCCGAAAAAAGGCAAAAGTCCTGGGACCCACGACAATTGACAACATCTACCATCGATCAACATTTGGTGTCTTCGGGGAGGAAATGGGTTGCGAAGCAAGTTCATGAGCCTTAGCACACTGCACGACGTCTCCATTGATGTTCTCTTGTACAACAGTTTCTTTTAGTTTTAGTTGAGGGTTGTGTGGGTTTAGGATCAATAGGCATAGGCTTCTTCTCTTCTTTTAAATGAGGATGAATAGAAGAAGGTCTACTAGGCTGAAAAATAGGAGATGTTGGACATTTTCCTTTGTAAGATGTAGGAGGTGGTATTGCAACATATAAAGGAGGAATATAAGGTGTAGGAAGGAGATCGGGCCCATCATGAGGAGGAGGAATATGTCTAGGATCTCTAGGCTTACTCAAAGATAATATTATATCATTCTTCCATTTTTTATAAGATTAAAAAAGAGCATCACTTCAATTCTTAAGAGGTTCAAATTGTTTAGGATAAAATTAATCAAGATTAACATCTCCATGCCTCACCGTGGGTTGGTACATGCTATGATTTATAGTTACGGTTTTGTCATTATGAAGAAGTTTGAGGCTGTAGCATCCTAAAATTGTGACACTTGCAATTTCGACCGCATTTGGGTCTTCACGATGGCGACGCAACACTGAACCTGAATGGAGACCCCAAAACTTGTCCATGACATCAAAAACTGCATTTTTCAGCACCCTGGCCTGATCCTCCTTGCACCCTGCTGTCCCTGGAGGTGGGACCATGGCACCCAGCACCTTGGTCCTTCAGGACTAGGGCGCCCAGCGCCCTGGTCCCTGGCCCTATTTTGGGCCCGGTCTCTTTTGGGGCTTCAAGTCTTTAAGTTTGCAAATTGGAAAATAATGTTTCCTGGTCGGCCTAAGGTCGGAAAAATCAGTCTTTCAACCCTAATTGACAAGTATATAAACTACATTTTCCTCTCCCATTTGGATGGAGATGAAAAGAGGAAGGACATATGTGTACAAGACGTGGAAACGATATTCAAGCATTCAAGCATTCCTTCAAGCAATTGATCATTCTAAGTCTCCATTCAACCATTGAAGAGGAGATCACTTACCACATACAACATACAACATACAACAACATTACACCTTCGCATGTAAGAATACAAACATTCTTACAACAAGGTATCAAATACTTGTTTACATTACAATCATTTACATTTATAGCATTTCTCATTTCTTGGTTAATTCCAAAATCGGGGTTTGACCTAAGGGCAAACCCCTAATCCCTAACCCCCCAATCGTCTCCGCTTTTCTATGTGTAGGTTGCAGGTACGCGGCTGTAATTGAAGATCTGGAATCCTTGTGCAGAGATGAACAGATCCCCCTTCGTTTCGCGGATTTTTCGGAGGACCGTGTGCACGTCGGGCGCCATCGTCCTGTCAACTTTTGCTCAAATTTGCAGGACAGCGCCGTCTCGATATTTTACTGCTAATTCCAGGTCCGCAGCTTCATCCTATATTCCTATCTCCGTTTATAAGTGAATCTTTCTCACTTTTCATGCATTCCTAGCTTAATCATTCTATCTACATTCTTTACAAAAGAGGGTAGCCTTGCTGTCTTAACCCTTGAAACTCATTTAGAATCCAATCTTACATTGTGTTGGATTGGATCTTGTGGGTTTCAACCCCTCTTTTGAATGTAAAGTCCCTCCTAAGTGAAAACCATCAATCCTAGTGACCCCCCTTCTCCTTGGAGTGGGGGAGAACACCTAGGGTTCGATTTTCCGCTTTACATTTTGGTGAACCCGACGTGAACATCCTAATTCTGATTATTCATGGTTAGATCTGAAAAATTTGCTTCCTTAACTACATTTCCATGTTTGATCTTTTGCAAATTTTAGAGGTTAATTACATGAAAACCCTAAAATTTTCTTTTTAGTAATTAAGCTTGTGAAATGTCTAAATGTTAATGCTTGTTTCAGATCTACCCTTCTATTACAAATTATCAAATCATATCTGTGCTTTAAGTTTGAAAATTAAGTGGTTAAGTGTCAAAACCCTAATTTTTAAAACCCTCTTGATTCAGCCTTTGACTGATAATTTCACTGATTAAAACACCTCCAAATCGGCTGTAACTTTGGATTCCGCAACAAAATCATAATATCTCTCATCCCTGAAAATTTGGAAAAAAGTTGCGAGGACCGTGTCCACCCCGAGCGCCATCATCCCCGACATTTTTTCCAAAATTTCGAGAGTTAGATCTTACTGTATTTTTCTGCTAAAATCCAGAATTTTGACTGATTTCATCAATTCTAACACTTTCAAAATTACAGTCAAAGTTGGTCTAGGGATTGCTTGGATTAAGGCTTCTAATCATTCAAAAATTGTTGAAACTGAAATTCATGTCAAAATTGTGTTTCTTACTATCCTAAATCTGAAAAGTGTGTTGGCATTCATTCGAAATTTCAGTGCTTTATTCAAATTCTTGCAATTTGTGACTTTCGAAATTAAGTGTTTAATTATACCAACCTTGATTTCCACTTTCAAAATTGAATTTTGCGTGAAATTGAGTCAATTTTTAATTTTCAAAACCAGCATTACTTTTGGTATTCCCTCTAAAATCATAAAATTCAAAATTTCAGTTTCCCTCTCTTTTTCAAAATTCAAAATTTTGCATTTTTCGACAATCTTGGTAGGGTTCAATTTCGAGATTGCAACTTTAATTTGGCCTATCTACAGATCGTAAAATCACTCAATTTTTTCAGGTTAGCTGTAAAATCATCATAACTTTCATCCCTGAAAATTTCGAAAAAAGTTGCGAGGACCATGTGCACTTTGTTCGCCACGGTCCCGGACATTTTTTCCGAAATTTCGGGAGATTGTCCTGATTGTATTTAACAGCTTAAATCTAGGAGATTGGCTGATTTTACTAAAATTTGCTACCTCTAAAATTCAAAATCTTCTCTCTCTCTTTAGTGCATGAGTTTTACAACAATAAGCCCTACTTACACTATTCCCGTTAGACGAAGCCTTAGAATTAAGTCTTTCCAAGGTTTAATTACTGAGGAGATGGAACCTAATTTGAATGGCCTTTTTAACGAGGACACAGGTAATTCCTCTAATCCTCCTAATGATGAAGAAGCTCTCCATGAGGTTTCTGAAGAACAACTTTCGAAATTGGATAACCAATTTGACGATTTTCGACAATGGATGTCTCAAGAATACCCCGATAGTCAAGCTCTTCCTTTAATTGAGGGTTTAAAACGTATGCTTCAAAGTGATAAGAATGGAATTGATATTTTGCGTGGTATTGCACACATTGTGGATTCAAATGTGATGCCTATGAAGAGTTGTGCGGAAACTTTAGGTTATACACAACCTCCTACTCAAATCAATCATTCTATTCCTTTAACAACTTCTATTGCTAGTATACCTACTTTTACATCAAACATAATGACTACTTCAATACAAGACATTCCTCATATGATCACTAGTTATGGGGGCAATCCTTCTTCTGCAATTAACCCTCTTCCTTCATTTAATCTGACTTCTTCATTCATTCCTTCAGTAAGTGTTCTTATTTCATCTCCGCAAATGAACCTGGCGCAAGGGGGCAATTCATTTAATCATTCCATTCCTCCTTGTAGTGTTCCTCCTTTCCAATCATCTCCTATGACTAACTATCATAGTGTCCCGCCACCTTACTCTCTACCTTCTTTCAATAACATAACACCTCCATCACAATCTAACTCTTCGACTGAAGCGACCATTAACAATCTTGCACAAACTGTCTCTTCTTTACAGCAACAAATTGCCTCTATGAATCAATCTAAGTTTAGTGTGCCCACATTTGATGTTGCGAGCCCACTTTCTCTTGACATTGTTCGAGCTATTCCCCCTAAACATGTTGAAATTCCGCATTTGGAGCTTTATAATGGTAAGGGTGACCCCCTAACACATGTTAAGACTTTTCAAACAATATGTACTGATTTTGCTTATGACCAAAGGTTGCTTGCAAAACTGTTTACTAGAACATTAAAAGACAAAGCCCTAAAATGGTATTGCTCGTTGCCTTCCTATTCTATTACTTCTTTCGAACAACTTGCAAATGTTTTCATTCAACAATTTCAAAACAATATAAGTCCTAAAGTTACTTTGATTGATTTAATGCATTGTAAACAAGGTGTTAAAGAAAAAGTGACTGATTTCATTGGTAGATATAAGCATTTGTATGCTCAAATTTCTTTTCCAGTGCCTGACAATGATATTCAAAGAATCTTTATTTCTAATTTACAAAAAGATATTAGAGAAAAACTCTTGTTTTCTGAGTTTACTTCTTTCCAACAGTTGTGCGCAACTCTTCACAATTATCAACTGACTGTGAGTCAAATGGAACAATCACATCCTATGGCTCCGAGTGATAAGGGTGATAGTAGTCAACAACCATTTGGGAAGTTTAAACCAAACAGAGAGTCCATTAAATTCAATGAAAACATCATCAACAACAATGTGAATGCAGCATCAAGTGTGCCTCCTATTTCTAAGTTTTTCAGGAAAGAATGAAACTTTACTCCTTTGAATGAACCATTGCATAGTATTATGAATAAATTATTGGAACAAAATGTGCTTACTCTTCCTCCTATAAGGAAAATAGATCCTGCAAAGATTAATTCACCCTATTTTGATAACAAATCTTTTTGTCAATTTCATCGTCAACCTGGGCATGATACTGAAAAATGTTTTGCTTTAAAGGGTAAAATTCAAGATTTGATTGATAATAATACTATCTTTGTTTCTGGTGTGAATGATAAAGGCAACACATCTGTAGCTCCTCCTAAACAAAATCTCAAGATTTTTACTGATCCGTTACCTTCTCATACCTCTAATGCGATTGATACTAATGATTCCTCTGTCTCACCTGATGATCTTGTGTCTATGACTCCGAATGTGATTAACTTTGTAGAGCAGCATAAAATCCCTAAAGAACCTTCCATCACATTTGATTCTAGTGAAACTATCAGGGCACCTGATGGTCCTTTATATATAGTTGCAAAAGTCAAGAATACACCTTGCCGTGGAGTGCTTGTTGATCCTTCATGCATGGTTAATGTTATTACTGAAGAATTTCTTTTTACTTTGCAATTGAATCAAGTGATCTATGACAAAACAAATGTGGTTGTGAAATTATTTGATGCATTTTCTTCTCCTGCAATTGGTTCTATTACATTACCTATTGAGGTCCATAACAAATCCCTTGATGTGAACTTTTCTATTATTCCATCGTCCGAACAATTTCGTGTGAAGCTAGGCTATCCTTGGCTATCTTCCATGAAAGCTATTGCTTCTCCTATTCACAAGTGTTTGAAATTTCCCCATAATGGTGAAGTTGTTACTGTCAATCATGGTCTCTTTAAACCAGCTGAAAGAACTTTTAGCGTTCCTATTGATTACTTTTGGCCTAAACAATTCCAATCTCTTCCACCGCGAAGTGATCATCTTTTCAAATCTTATCAAAAGTGGAAAAAAGATATGATCCTATCTCTAAGTGAACCTAGAACACCCAAACTTGATATTCCTATCATTCTTGAGAAGGAAGTTCTTCCTTTGAAAGATAAAACTAATGTCTTTCCTCAAGAAGATTCCCAACCCATCCCCATGGATGTGACTATGTCTATCCCTAATAAACTTTCTAAAGGTAGACCTATACCTCCTCGTCATGATGGACTTGGTCTCCTTCCTAAACCAAATATTCTTCCTTTATATGGAGCAGTTCCTCCTCCTTCTTTTTATAGAGAGAAGAGACCTTCTTCTTCTCCTATTATCCAACCTAAGAGACCACAACCTAAACACCCAAGTGATAAGGATGAGAACATTCCTCCTCCTCAATCTTCTCAACTTCCTACTAAGACTAGACAAAATCGTTCTGCGCGTGAACGCCGACGAAAGCGTCGTCTTAGAGCTTAGGCAGCTGCTTCTCAAACTTTACAATCCCCAAAAACACCTTCAGCTAGCATTTTTCCATTTTCTCCTCAACCAGAAATTGAGCCAAAATCTCCTAAACATAAGATGCATGATGGTCTTGATCTTGTGCGAGTTAAAGATCCTATTTTTATAAATCTTGATGATGATATAGATGAAAATGTTATTCATGATGAAAATGTTACTTCTTTTCATTCTGATAGTGAACATGAATATGTTGATGTTGATAACCATTTATCTAACGAATTTTCTAAAGCATTTATCCTAGCTCTTAGAGAAGAACAACGTGGCTTGGAACATGAACATAGCCCTTGTTTGGATCTTGTGATAGCTCCATCTGCTGTGTTGGATGTTCCTCCTCTAGCGTGTTCCCTGCCTTCCCAAAATATTGATCAGCAAGATCGGGGGGTAGATGACGTGCTAGACTAGTTTCATTAGTATAGCAGACTCTTTCCTCCTCTCTTTTGTTACTTCTTCTATGTGTTATTCTCATTCTTCTATTTGTTGTCCTTAGTGTTGTCTACTTGAGGACGATGCAAAACATTGAGATCTCTTTTGGTCTCTCTCATGTTGACTCAAAAGACACATGTGTTCCCTTCTTCTAGGTGACCTTCCTTGATTGGGGAATGAAGAACAATTAAGCATACATACATATGATATACATGAATGATCATACAGCATACTGACCCCAAGGAAAGCGAAGTCACCTTGTGCTTTGTGTTTTGTGTCTATTATCCTTGGGCTTATCTCACACTTGGGGGCTAAATCCTTGTGATAACGTGCTCCTTTTCCTTCTCATTCCCTATATGTATCACTACCTTAAAGAAATCACCCTTGTTGAGGCGTGTGCGATCGCTTTAACGTAGGGGGGCATACACCCCGTCTATCCCTTCAGGATACTTGAAAATTTCTTGGCGAACTTAGCTTTGCCTTGAAAATTTTTGATATCTTTCTTGCATGACTCATAGTGAGGGAACCTTACTACTGACAGTCATGGTTCTCCCTCGTGATCTTCCCTTTTACTTTGTCAATCGAAGTCGTAAGATCCTTAGTCCACTGGGGGCTTGGTATATCTTTCCTTCTTGACGTGGTGAAAGTTTTTCAATGTTGTTTCCTTGTACTTTACCGGAAGTATTGGCGTACGCTTATACTCCCGCTAAAGTGGGGGCTAAATGTAGCGTCCTAAAATTGTGACACTTACAATTTCGACCGTATTTGGGTCTTCACGATGGCGACGCAACACTGAACTTGAATGGAGACCCTGAAACTTGTCCATGACATCAAAAACTGCATTTTTCAGCACCCTGGCCTAATCCTCCTTGTACCCTGCTGTCCCTGGAGGTGGGACCATGGTGCCCAGGGCTTTGGTCCTTCAGGACTAGGGCGCCCAGCACCCTGGTCCCTGGTCCTATTTTGGGCCCAGTCTCTTTTGGGGCATGGGGTCTTTAAGTTTGCAAATTGGAAAATAATGTTTCCTGGTCGGCCTAAGGTCGAAAAAATCAGTCTTTCAACCCTAATTGACAAGTATATAAACTACATTTTCCTCTCCCATTTGGATGGAGATGAAAAGAGGAAGGACATATGTGTACAAGACGTGGAAATGATATTCAAGCATTCAAGCATTCCTTCAAGCAATTGATCATTCTAAGTCTCCATTCAAGGCTAAGTGTTGCATTCAAGACAAGGATTCAACCATTGAAGAGGAGATCACTTACCACATACAACATACAACATACAACATACAACATACAACAACATTACACCTTCGCATGTAAGAATACAAACATTCTTACAACAAGGTATCGAGTACTTGTTTACATTACAATCATTTACATTTACAGCATTTCTCATTTCTTAGTTAATTCCAAAACCGGGGTTTGACCTAAGGGCAAACCCCTAATCCCTAACCCCCCAATAGTCTCTGCTTTTCTGTGTTTAGGTTGCAGGTACGCGGCTGTAATTGAAGATCTGGAATCCTTGTGCAGAGACGAACAGATCCCCCTTCGTTTCGTGGATTTTTCGGAGGACCGTGTGCACGCCGGGCACCATCGTCCCGTCAACTTTTGCTCAAATTTACAGGACAGCGTCGTCTCGATATTTTACTGCTAATTCCAAGTCCGCAGCTTCATCCTATATTCCTATCTCCGTTTATAAGTGAATCTTTCTCACTTTTCATGCATTCCTAGCTTAATCATTCTATCTACATTCTTTACAAAAGAGGGTAGCCTTGCTGTCTTAACCCTTGAAACTCATTTAGAATCCAATCTTGCATTGTGTGGGATTGGATCTTGTGGGTTTCAACCCCTCTTTTGAATGTAAAGTCCCTCCTAAGTGAAAACCGTCAATCCTAGTGACCCCCCTTCTCCTTGGAGTGGGGGAGAACACCTAGGGTTCGATTTTCCGCTTTACAGAGGCATTTATGAATAGTAGATGGGATTGCTTTCATGGAAGAGAACCAAGGATGTCCCAAATTCACACCAAATTGATCTTATATAGGAATGATAGAAAAAATGACATCTAAGCACTTAGTACCAACCTTAACAGGAAGAGTAATAGAACCTATAGTAGTACAAGAGAAACCATCAAAGATCTTAACCACTAAATCAAATTTATCATATGTTACTTCATGCAATTGTAAAGTATAAAGATATTCTTGTTATTACATTCACCATAGATGTTGGATCAATGAGAACCCCTCATGAGAGTATGTCTTTGATCTTTGCACTGATATATAGTGGGCCATCAGGTGCTTCAATAGTCTCACTAGGATCAAAGGTAATGCATAGGTCCTTAGGAGGTCCAAGTTTATCAATAAGATTCACCACATTATTAGACTCAAGGCCAAAGTCATTAGAAGAAAATTCAAGATTCTCAGACTTAATCAGAGCCGTTTGATGAGCACAGATCAACGACTTAGGGTGGATTTTGGCCCGAATGTGGGAAGTAAAAACATTTGTGAGAAATTTTCCCGGAATTGAAATTTTTATATTTTATTAACTATTATTAAGTCTATAAAGCTCTATTTTGGGTGGAAGTGAAAAAGGATTAAAAAGACTTCAAAAATAGTTTAGAAAAGTGACTTGAGTCTGGTGACGTGTCCAAAAAATGGCAAAATTCATGGGACCCACAACAATTGACAATAGATACCATCGTCCATTGGATGAGCACAAATCAACGGCTTAGGGTGGATTTTGGTTCGAATGTGGGAAGTAAACACATTTGTGAAAACTTCACCCGAAATTGAATGTTTTACATTTAATTAACTGTAATTAAGTCTAGAAAGCTCTATTTCGAGCAGAAGTTGAAATGGATTAAAAAGACTTCAAAAACAGTCTGGAAAAGTGACTTGAATCTGGTGACATGCTCGAAAAATGGTAAAAGTCATGGGACCCATGACAACTGACAACAAATACCATCGTCTGTTGGATGAGCATAGATCAACGTCTTAGGGTGGATTTCGGCCTGAATGTGGGAAGTAAACACATTTGTGAGAACTTCACCCGGAATTGAACGTTTTACATTTAATTAACTATAATTAAGTCTATAAATCTCTATTTCAGGTAGAAGTTGAAAAGGATTAAAAGGACTTAAAAAACAGTCCGAAAAAGTGACTCGAGTGTGGTGACATGCTCGAAAAATGGCAAAAGTCATGAGACCCATGACAACTGACAATAGATACCATCGTCTGTTGGATGAGCACAGATCAACAACTTAGGATGGATTTCAGCTCGAATGTGAGAAGTAAACACATTTTTGAGAACTTGACCCGGAATTGAATATTTTATATTTAATTATCTATAATTAAGCTCTATCTCGGGCGAAAGTTGAAAAGGATTAAAAAGACTTCAAAAATAGTCCGGAAAAGTGACTCGTCACTCGAGTCTGGTGACGTGTTCACTATCCTTAGAATTTAGACTAAAGAAATGAATGTTTTATCCTTCAGCGGCGAATAGATATTAATAATAATTTATAAAATTACAACAGGATTCTAGATATTTTGCCCTTTAGGTATTACTTTTGTACTTTTCAGTGTTTTCAAAATAAGTGACTCATAAATTATAATCGTATTTCATTTCATGGACAAACCACTAAATCGAGGGAGATTCAAAAATAACTACTAGATTGAGGAATGCAAGTTGCAACAGAGTATGTCTGTGCCAATCTAGTGAAATAGAAATTTCGGGTAAAATCTAGAACACCTACATCCCACATTTTTTTCTTTTTTAAATCTGGTGGTTCAATTTGAGGGTTAGCATTTTTCAGGTTTGTATCTAGCATTATTTTGAATTATTAACAATAACAACAATGGGGAAACCGAGAAGCAGTAGTTCAACAAGAAGCCAAGTGAAAAAAAAATAGACCTAACCGAACTCGTTAAAACATAACGTTTCACTGATGAATACCATGATATTTATGACCCTGCTATCCATAGTGAAAACCATATCATAGATATTAGATATGCATTGTCTAATAAGGTGGCTGATCCAAGAAGGGCAAAATTTACTTTTTTCAACACAATGTTAAAAAACTAAGAACAAATAAAATCACATTGGGGATGCTAGATTGGGAAGCATGGTGTTACCTGAAGTATTCCCTTGCCTTGAATTTGTCATGGTCTGCGCCAAAAATTATGATGAAGATAAAAAATCAATTGTCAATAAAAATACAAAAGAGGAAATTCTATCCATAAACATGGGAGAATTTGCTCGTTTGTTGAGCCTAGGGTTTGAAGCACAAAACTCAAATGTCCACATTGACCTAGGAAAGCTGACAGAGAATTATGAGAGTCTCGATCCAATTCGTAGAGATTCATTTATCAGAGATTTAATAATGAGTGGTACTTCGTTGGATCGGAATCATAAGCCTCCTTATGATTCTAACATTTTTGTTCCATGGGTTCGGGATACTATTTCCTTGCTGACATTTTGCCTGGGATTGGAAAATGATAGGAAAGTGGGTGCTAGCCTTCTTGAAATGATTTTTAATATCTATTGTGTAAGTCAACCAGTAAGATATAATTTTGCTGAGCATGTTGTTCAATCCATGCAAAAACAATTACTAATGATCAAAAAAGGTTCATGTAAGACATTTAGGTTCTCATCCTACTTGTGCTATCTTCTTCTATCCAAGTATCGTGCAATATTCGAGACCAACAATATTCACATTGTGAACTATAAGATTGATGAAAAGACTCAGACTAGAACAGAGTGTCCAATATATGAATGGACACCAAAGATAAGGATGCATGATAACAGAAAGAACTACAACCATTTTGTAGACTTCTTTTTGGCACCAATGTATAATGAAATTACAAGCACTCCAATGCCTAGATTGCCTATGTCTTGTAGAGATTGCATTCAACTTGGAAGTCAAATACATTTGGCTGACTGGTTCTTCATGGAAGAATACACTGTGTTAAGGTTTTACAGATCAGCAGTAAAACCCTATAGACTTCCAATACATGTGACAGAGAGGGTATTTGCATTGGAATATGTATGGTAGTTGGAGAGCACAGATAGGCACTTCCATGGCCAGCAAAAGAAGAGAATATTTCCTTCCATGCCTTTCTCATGTGGAGGGTTCACATTTGAGAGAAAAGCATTCAATGTGGCACATGATTTTTTGATAGTTTTTAGCTTTGGTGATGAGGGTCTCTGGCAGTATGATCCAATCGGTGTAGTTCAAGCAAGGCTTAAGAAAAATGTGAACTCTTCAGCGTTATGTCAACATGAAAGTAAACCATTGCTAGAAAAGCTTAGAAACATGGACTCCTAGGATGAGGTAAAAAAAGAGATGGAGAAAATTGCTGCTGACAATAACATTTCAATAGAAGAATTGTCATCACAAATTATGGCATTGCACACACAAAGGACAACAGAGGAGAGAATCCAAAATAGGAGGTCCTACAATTTCTACCAAAAATTTGCTAATCCATCTAACAAATCTATTCCCAAAACAATTATGCAAGAATGTAAAGACAGTTATTGGACTCAAATCAAAATAAATGATTTTAGGACTATGAGGAAGAATCTTGGTGAACCAAAGACCAGTGCAGAATTTGAGTCCATCGATGAGGATGAAGAGTTTAGCAAATTGTGGAATATGGAGCATCCCACAACAACATATGATAGAGTGAAGATGAAAATGAGTATGAGGTTGAGCCCACTCCAACAACTACTAAAGTCCCTAAAATATTAGGTGGACTCAATGAGTCCATGAAAGAAAAATATAGCAAAGGGGCAAACATTGTGTAAAAAATGGTTTTTGAAGGTGGCGGTCTAGGTCCCAAAGAAGAAGGCATTTGGTATCCACTTGAGGTACAACTTCCATCAGATTCAAAATCAAAAGCTCATGTTAAACCAGTCATTGGACTTGATTCTTCAGATTCATCATAGAAAGATGCTACTCATTACCCTTAGGGTCCACCTGCATTTGTTACAAGTTCAAATCCACAACCACCACCACATCATGGTATTCCCATTGGTGGTGAATCAAGTTCCACTGGCATTGATGGGGAATCTGGGGATGGTATTCCTATTAGTGTTCAATCAAGTGCCACTATGATTGGTGGGGTTGGCATGGATACTACTACTGATACTAGTTGTCTTAGTGTTGGACAAGTGCAACAACAAAATATATCTCGCAAGAGACCACTAGTGGTAGATACACATACTATACAAAATCCTATATCCAATGCCACTAATACCACAAATCTATCATTTGTAGCTTCAGATCAAACCCCTCAAAAGACTATTAAAACTACACATGCAAGTAACAATGGGATGGGATCAGAAATGGTTGTTGGTACTCCTCATAATGTATTAGTTAAAACCACAAGCCTAGGTGGAACTGGAGCCTCTACTATTTCACCTTTCAAACATTCAATTGCTTCAGCAAGCCCAGATTTTCAATTTAGTGATTACTATGAAAAATTTGTACACACAACAAGTGCAAATAAAGAAAAAAAAGAGAGCATTGCATAGGGTTTCCCTGACTAAAGTTTTAGACGAACAACTTGCAAGGAACGGGGTATTTCCAACATATGACCCACACAAAGATATGATGGAGTTCATGGTTGTTATGCCCCCCACTAAAGATTAAAATCCACCACATAGTCAAATAGATCCCTCTTAATTTCAAGTTAGCACCCTCCAAATGGATTTTTCCAAAGTACAAAATGTGGACAAAATTTGTGTGTCGAAAAGGACTAACAAAGTGGTCTACACTTCACTGTTAAAGGTGGAGAGAGAAAAAAATAAATTGGAGAAACAAATAGAAAAGTTATAGGTAGACCTGGCAAATGAAAAATTAAAGAGGAAAGTAGCAGATAACAAGTGCAATGATTTACAAAAAAGGATAAAAAATTTGGGCTCTGCAATAGAAATTGTAGAGCAGGAAAAGATGGATGTAGAATTGAAGGGCTTGGCTAAAAGCAGTAAAAAAATTGATGAGGAAAGAGCTAGTTTTCAAAAATTATACAAAAGTTATGAGTTTGTTGTTGCCAAAATAAGAAAAATATAGGACCTATTGGATCATGGGAAGGAAAAAAGAAAACATTTGGAAGAGGAAGTAGAGGAAGAAAGAAAAAAATGTGCACAAATGAAAGAACACCTGCACAATGCAAATGATAAAATTAAAACTTCGGATGATAGATTGAAAGATAATGTGAAAAATACAACGAAGTATATACAAGAAAACATTTGGGGGAAAATAATGCAAAGGAGTGACAAGTTGTGTGAATGGTTTGAATTGAATGAAAGTCTAAGATTAATTTATATGAAAACCAAAGGGAACATTGAGAAGATCATACATGTTTATTCAAAAGAGGATATGGCAAAATAGATTTTGCAAGTAGTCTACAGTACCAGTGACAGCTACTTGATATCCAAGGGAATTAATAACCGCATTGATGCCACCGTTAAGACATCATCTATCCTTCAAAAGTTTCATAAACTAAGGGAAACATCAGAAGTTCTAGATAAATGTGGCAAAAAGATATTGAAGCTGCAAGAAAAGACAACTACTTTGATTAAACTTGGTTTTCCTAAGACCGTTGACTCATCAAATAAATTCATTGGAAAAGAAGCTTACAAAAAAACATGGAGATAAAAATGAAGTCTGATTTAGACTTGCTTCCTAAGAACACAACTCCCCAGAGCTTTCTCAAATTCATCCAACCATTTACAACTCTGAATTCGGTATTGGGTGAAATAGTGATGTCAAGCCACTCAATATGGATTATTGACGAAGTTTTAGTTGACTTTTCATAGTTTAAAGAATATTGACCTTCCATCAAGCGAAGAGTGGAGCACCCTACAAAAACTAGCACATAAATCTTAAGAATCACAGTATGTATTGCACAGTTTCCTGCTTTTATTCTTAATTTCAAGGTTTTATGTATTTTTTGTTTGGAATTTGGCATCACTTGAAATAACTCTATTTTATGAATAGGAAAAAAATAGCACTCGATATTGCTAATCCATCCTATGAATCTATGATGCACAGTGCAAACCTTCAACCTGTAAATTTGTATTCTCAAATTCTCCCAAGTTTTAACATTTTGGCATTTCTCTATTTCTCATTACCAGGTTTTGGGCACTGCTATTATCTATATTTAATTTGTCATGGCTTGAATTAATATTTAATTTTGAACTCTATTTTTTGAATAGGAGACATCAAACATGTAGCAGTTGTTAAATTGCTAATCCGACCTGTGATGGCCATGTAAATTTGTGCCGAGTTTGTGATACTAATGGTAGTTGGGACGATATATTCAATGTTCGGTGCCTTAGTAATTGATTTTGATGTTGAGTCTTCACATGTTCCAAATTTACCTAAAGCTATTGTTGCTCCCTTGTTTCTATAAAAGGGAATTCAAGGTCATTTGCAAAGGGTTCTGAAACTTTGTATTGACTTTTGCATGGAGAATCACAAAGAGTGGTGTATTGAATGAATTGTATCATATGGCTATATTTTGAAAGAATTAATGAAAATCTAAGTTCTCAACATGTCTAAATAAACAACTTTGTATCAATAGACACATTATGGTCTTTTATCATGCTATTTTAAATCTGGAAATAGAAAGTTGAAAAATACAATTACAAATCAATATTAAATTCTAATTGCAAAAAGTTGACAAACTCATAAAATATCATCAAGTTATCAACCATAATAATATGCTTTTGTAATTGAATGATGAGATATAGTAATAAGATTAATAAATACCAATCTCTTACAGCTGCCTTTCATCCTCATCAAATTCAGAGCTTTCTTGATTCGTGTCTGTGTTTTCTTCACTCTGAGTCTGCATACCTTCGTTGAAATGCATCTCAATGCTACCAATAGGTCCAGTACATGAGTCAATAGTCCCACTAGCACTTTGTTTTGAAGTGTTACCCAAACCTCTTCTTTCACATTTGGACCTCTAGATTTGCAGTGCCCTATCGTAAGGAAAAGTGTGGACATCATACCTAGATGTATAGAGCCTCAAGCAATTTTCCAAATTTTTGTCTAGTTTGTTTCTTAGCTTTTATTTTAGGAACCCCAAAGCACTAAAAACTCTCTCATCTTCCACCAAACCCAATATCATGGTAAAACATAAATCAACAAGCTTCAAATATTCTGGCATTGAATCACGCAACTCTTCATTCTCAGCTATATATTTCCAAAGCCTTGTTACTAATCCCTCTTCGTGGGGGTTCTCCATTCTACCATATTGTTCCCTTATGGTGTATGCAAAACGACATGATTTCTCTCTAAGACAAGTTTCATCTAATATTCCATTTATAGTTACTCCATTCAATTCTCTAGATATGCAAAAAAAATTTATCAAAGTTAGTAGCTTACTTCGAAAATCAACTGCACTATTGAGGCTCCAATATTGAGGAAATAAAATAGACATGGCTTCGAGTAGGTTGTTAGGAGGGAATCTAATTCTAATTTGTGAGGAAAGATCATAGGCAATTTTCTTCACAGAAGTAGTTACAGACTCAACAATCTTGTCGAAATATTCCCTTGCAACTCTTGCTAGTTGCTTCTTGGGGCACTTTCCTGGTTCCTCGAGGTCGACTATGGCATAGAAGTGTATTGATATCTCAACTCCCTGTACATTGGCACATACCTCCCCGTTTGCACCAATTTGTAAAAAGTTATCAAGATTGTTCAAATCTGTGAGTGTCCGCCACTTAACAAATTTTTCATCAGATAGTGTTGGTTGATTTTGATAGAGATTGTCGAGGGTCATGCATGTCATCTTACGCAGCATAGCATATTCTGCAATATACAGAGCTCTTTTTGGGGCAACCTTCATAATATTCCTCATTTGCTCTAGCATGGGTAGAAGAGCTACTAAAGTTAAGAGTGTCTCTAGATTACTAACCTCTGAAGAAGGTCAAGAAATTTTGGTTGCTCTAATTCATCGTGAGTTGTGTGAAATAGTCCAATCAAGGATGGATATTCTGAAAAAATGCGATGTGCTGGACCATCCAAAGAGATCCATCTGGTATCATTATCCTTAAGAATCTTGTTCCCGTCAGTTATTCCATCAGCAAAGTGTTGAAATTCCACAAATCGCTTGGGACTTCGACAGAAGTGTGAGTAGAGCTCTCTGATTAAAATTTCATTTTTTTTACCGAAGCATACTTGCTCACAATTCCAAAAGCTAGATTCATTATGTGAGTCATTCAGTGAATTGCAGTAATGTATGGTGCAAATGAATTTTCAATCTCTGTACAAAGATCATTCATGTGACCTTGCAATACCGAAGCTCCATCTGCTCCAACACATACCAATTTTTGGGCAGCCTTCATGTCATCCATACCTCCATATTTAATTAAACTTCTCTTTACTAGTTGAAATAATTTTTCCATTGTCCCACTCTCCTTCATTTTAGCAACAAATAGTAGATGAGGTTGGCGGGCATGATTTTGTACAGTATAAACAAGCATGCATACCCATGAAGTATTTTCTACTATCGTAACTTCGTCTAAAGAAAATGCAATAAAGTTTGACTCTCTTATTTTTTCCTTTACATCTTCTTTTTCAACCTCAGCAAGACAACTTGCCCATTCCCATCCACTGTTTACTGACTAGTGGCTATTAGGCTAGTTAGGAACTTTCAAAAAGTGTAATAAACCACTAATTGATGGAGAATATGTCATAGCACAGCCTCTGCTCAAAATATAAAAAACAACGCTTAAATGAACAACTTTTCCCACTTGTTCTATTTGCATTATTTTTCCAAAACTAGCTTCAATAGAACCTTTACCTTCAGTAGGCTTCATCTGTATTTTCTCATGACAATAATAATCTTCAGCATTCCTCACATGCTTACATTCCTCCTTTGTTTTCCATCTTATCAATTTGTTGAAGAAGCAACAATAGACTATAAAGTATAATATATGTTTCATTGGCCCTACGACCTACAATCTAGATGTCTGAGGTCTGAATCTCCCGGCTGACCTTTTGGCACTGACGGGTCCCCATTGAATAAGAACGAACTCAACAGTGCAAACAGATATAGATAAATAACACTTCAAAAATATGATCGCTCACCCTTAGGTCACTAGTAGTTGCCAATGCATTCAACAACAATGATTTTCTTTGGTCTGAAACTTCGCTATTGATCTGAATTTAGAGCCTATAACCCACCAAATTGTGTAGAGATAGATCTGATCTTTGAATGTATTTATACCAATCCTTATATGGCAAATTACATGGGAATTTTATATGGTATACAAATATTTGGTGAATCCTATGTAACTATAACATGACTTATGTAATTTTCGAGGTGATTATGGGTCATCCAAATAATTGGCAAATACAATATAGTTGGCGAAAGTTGGGGTGAATGGAGACACGTGTCGGCAAAATGTCAGGCGAATTGGGTCCTCCTAGCTAACAAATATTCATATGCCTATACGCGTATTATGGTCATCTATTAAGGCAACCTTGGAGAGTGTAGGTGAAAAAATTAAATTTACCACGTGTCCACTATATATTATATTGGCGAAATCCTTGCATAGAAATACTTAATTACATAAAACATATGGCGACCGGGCCGTGAATTTGACAGAAATTGATAATGTTCTGGAGACATGGCCACCACTAGTCAGTACAAAATATTCACCATTTCCCAGGTCGTCGATGTGAAAAATTCATCATTGGCGTATATTCGCCACTAAAATAATCTCTGGTGGGAACCTACCCACAATGAGATAATACCCTGTTAGGAGTAAATGAAATATTATAATGGGGAATGCACATGCATTCAAACACACTACCTAGAGCTCACTTTTCAAATAAGAAACCCAGAAGGGTGACAACCCTTAGGGAAGGTTCACTGCCTTACAGGAAGTCTTACTAACTTACAAAAGCATTCAGACAACAATTCATATTACATGAACTATGAAGATAGCATCTGCATATGCCTGGGTACAATTCTGATTAAGCTCACTATCAAATCTTCTCTACAACACTTCTTCACACAACTTCCCTACTACTAAATGATTGATACAATACTCGCACATAGCATGATACCTCTCAATGACTATTACATTCATTTATACAAGTCATCAACCCATGAAATATAGGTCATCTCAACACACACTACATATTATAAAAATATAATTACACATGCTACAATAATGCATGCAGACCAAAACAATGTTGGTTAAGACATAGTCTGGACCTAAACAACCATTTCAAGTATGAAAAACCTCCAAGAATTATGCCTCGATCATCTACAACATGCTACCACATCATGAATGTCGCATAACATGAAGAACATCACCAAACAAGAAAAATCTTCAATAACACGCACAATAATCAATATGGAACATCAATACGCATAAAAAATGATCTAGAAACATTCACAAGCAATGTGAATTGCACCACAACAACTCAAATTACTAGAATCATCATCATCTCTCTACTGGAGCTCAATAACACCAACATAATTGACTATAAACTTGAAAGATTCATTTGTGGATTTCTAAATCATGAACCAATCGAACTGAGGACACACATCAAGGTCCATAATACATCCCACATATCCGCAACTAAAGATATTGCAATTCTGGAGCAATACAGAGCACAAACCAGAATACTGAATAACACGAACAACTGAATATCCAACCATAATACAAGACCTCATAAATCGATCAAAACATCATGTGGAACTCTACAAATGGGAATGAACCATCTACATACAACATACCATAGACCCTTTAATCTACGTCAACTCATCTACAATACATGGGCTAAACCAACTCATCCAACCTAACTGCAACACTGGAATACACAGAATAATATGTTGACATCAATGACAACACATCATTCCAACAAACTTCTCAACAATATGCAACATCGTGAATGCACATGCTATAACCCAAGTTCATGAAGTGAAGCCCTCATGGTAGTAACCAAAGTGATAACCTTGTCAGGGCTATAGATGCCTACCTGCTAGCAAGGGTCTAACTAGTTAGCTATGGGAGGATAGGCTCAACTACATAGCTTAATCCAATGACACAATTTTCTACCTATTCTAATCAAGGGAAGAAAGAAAATGATTATGATGCACCCACATTTGAATTCTTGGATCTTCCATTTAGATAGGACTATATTTTGAGTATAAAATCTCTCGAGTTATAAAATCAAGAATCTTTGAAAAAAAATAATTAAGTCGTATATGGTAAAATATGATATTTTATTTTGATGTTTTCCTTTCTGTCATCTGGCACAAAGTCCTTTTGTGTCATTCTTCTCATGTCAAAGTATTGTGTACTTTTTCTTTATTGATTGTCTCTAATGGACTATTGATTTATTTTCATCCTTTTTCATTCAACTTTTATTTAGGTTATGCAATCCACTTAAGTGTATTTTGAGCATATTATGCACCTTCATCAATTTCTGACTCTAAATTCCTTTGTGATTGCAGGAAGACTAGATATTATCGAGACGCGAGGATGCATTATTTGCTAAAATCTCGAAGGACCCTATTCACTTGGTTCATCATTGAGATCTGATAGAAGACACCTTACATGAACCTATAAAGAGGAATCTTTTCAAACACCTGGTCTATGAAATCAGAAATCCTAAGTCTGCTTCTACAAGAGGAAACCCCCTATGAGTGGCCAAAACTATATCCTTCATCTACGGTAGTTGGTTTCCTAACTAAAGACACCAGTCTCCTTTCCTCTCTACTCACACAATTCGAATGGCGAAAGTTACAAGTGGGAGCTATGCACTTCTTTCCAAAGTAAAGCCTCCTATCTCAATAAAATTCCCTCCTAGTGAACCATGCATTGACATCGTAGGCAAATGAGATGAGTCTAGAGAATTAAATTCAAGGAACCTCACTAATGCGCCACATGTTAACTCTATGGAGGATCTGATAAATGTTAAAAGTAACCCTGAACTTCTCATTTACCTAACATGTGTCCATCACACATCCCACTTAGATCAAGAAACATGGAGGTGCTTCTTGGAAACCAAATATTACATGGTATTCATACAAAGAGTTCCAAATGACCCTATTTAGCAAAATCACATGCACACCAATAATTGGGACCAAAACAGAAGGGAAAATAATGATCACATGAATAGAACTGGGTGTTTTATTCCTTCAAATAATGGCTAAGAAGTTGTGAAGATGTAGATGGTGATCATGCTAGTAATCAAGGAAGATTATGGCACAAAGTTCCCCAACATATAAGTAGTTATCTCCATCATCATGATCACACCGCCACAAAGATATTTTGTAACTAAATGAAGATGCTTTCCAGCTAGGAGATCAATTATAAAATGCCTAGAGGATATTGTAAAAGGGATCTTTTTTTTTACTTCTAATAAATAGAAGGATTTTACAAGCCTTAGTCCTATTTGATAGAAAACATCTCTAATTTTCTTACATAGAAGGAAATGTCATGGTTCTGAGTTAGGTAAATGTAATCTGTGTTCAGGCCTCAACATGTTTGCCCTTAATAAAATAGTAGATTTCACCTTAGTCACCTTTCTTTTGTGTATTATGGAAAATGTTTTGTGCTTCTAAATTAATTTCATGATTACTTTTCTATTTGGGTAGATTATGTAGGGAATTTCACTCTTCTATTTTCCATAGATATAGGCACCAAATTATACCTTTAATCACAAAATCTATAGAATGATGAACTATTGCAGAGATTTAAAGGATTCATCTAATTTGTTTGGACTTTAAAAGTGCCTCCCACCATGAGGATCTGAATATTACATCTTATGGCATTGTCAGTTTTTGCATTTTTTTCTTCTCCTATCAATGAAGGGTTTGTGGCATACTATGCGCCTATTATAAAATAGGTAATTCCTAGGCTTTGTATCATACAAGGATTAAAGTGTTGTAAGAGATTTAAATTTATTATAAGCATATGCTACACAATTATTGGGGTTTGGGTAATTTGAGTTTTCTTTCTCCTTTTCAAAACCCCAAGAAGAATGAAGTGTTGGCTTCTAAAATCTCAGAGGTTGTCTCATAGGCTGCACTTGATCTCACACCTATGAATCTTACCAACTACCCTTATTTAGTCCTTAACCTCTTAGGGATCAACAATACCCATGCACAACTAATCATGCAACTAATCTCACACAAATGAAGAAAAGGAAAAAACCCAATGGGAACAAAATTCATCTCCCCAAAAGAGATAATGCAAATTACATACAAGTGATAGAAGAATTCATGTATGGAGGTATCAACATCAATACTTCCCAAGAATTACATCCATCACCAAAATACAATATAATCACCCCTCCAAGAAATGGAAATATAGAGACAACATTGATCCCCCATAATGAGGTATTATCAAAACCGTTGAAGAATGTCTAAAGCTAAAAGAGATTCCAATGATGGCAAACAACATGTCTCCCCTTGGGAAGAAAGATGTCCAATGGTGCATATAGAAGAAACTCCATCTCAGTAAAGACATGAGAAGGAAGAAGTCTCACAAATACAAGATTTTAAGAAGAGTCAAGTGCCTCCAAAGATGTCTGACCAAGGCTAGGAAGAACCCCAATCAAGGAGGAAACAATGGAATAAGGAGACACAAGAACATCCTCCAATGTGAAATTTGTGAAGAGGAGATTTACCCCACAATCATGTCCTCCAAACATGTAAAATAAGAATGACAAACCAAGTCTGAAACACCTGAAAAGAAGCCTTCCTTAAACCACAAATTTGAAACCCAATATTTCCAACTATGTTGAAGTCCTATAATCCATGTCAATTATCAAACTTCATGAAGCAGGTAATGGGGGAATCATAACAAGATCCATAAACCCATTAAGAGGAATTGAATTATTCCCAACACTAAATGGAGGAGACCAAGGAATATAAGGATGATCATTATGGAAGTCATCAAATGTATACACCTTGTATGATCATTCATAAAAATCACCTCTCTTACCACGAATTAACATTGAATCTACTATGATCTCAACTATTTTTCCTGCCTATGTGATATGATAATAAAAAAAGTATATTATGAGAAATCTTAGGAATGCAAAAAGAATTAGCCACTAATCCATCACCCAAATCAATATCACCTACTACAACAACATGAACAAATTTCTTTTTTGTAGTTAAGATCCTATCATAATGTAGTGCTCTAAGAGAACCTAGAACCTTTAAATCAGGTGAATTAACAACATGTTATGAATCTCTTGAATCGATAATCCAACCAAAATCCCTATATGCATGAGTCATAATCAATGCATGAACCTTTCCTTTCCAAGAGGTGAAGTGTTCTCATGATTGGTAGAAGGAGAAGGTGAACTAGATGAAGAAGGATTGGAAATATGATGCTCCTTGAGTAATTGTTTCAACTCATGAATCTCCTTCTTATAATAATTTTGTTCACTATACCCATTTCCCTTAAAAAGGATAAATTTGGGTTTCTTCTTCTTAGGATGAACCTATCTAGAAGAGGTGGTGAAAGTCTTAGTAGATTCTATCTTAGGCTTGTTATTTTTCTTTGGTGCAACTATAAATGCTTGAGACTTATGAGTGACATCATTTTGATGAAGTTTTGATTGTTCCCTAGTCAACCTCTCACAAAAATGTATGAAATGATGGTATGACTAATGAATCACATAACCCATCCATAGTGGAATAAAAATAAATAGAGAAATATGAAAAGAATCCATTCAACTTAGACAAAAATAAGAATATGCATTCCTTATCAATTTTATCTTTCTCACAACTTGCTAAATGAGATCTCAAAGTCTTGAATTTAACCAAATAATCTTCAATAGTAGGAAATGAATCAATAGAAAGAGACATCAATTCTACCTCTAGTTGGAAATCTCTTGCCTTACTAACTAAATGAAAGAGATCCTTATATTTATTACATATTGTAATGGTGCAAAAGTGACCCTACAAAGGGAAGAACTGTGTTCCCTTGAGATCCAATTTCACAACATACATTCAGATATCTCCAACTAGTGAAACTAGTGAAGATATCCAATTAGATAAGTTGAAAGAGAAGACAGAGAGTATTAGGTCTAAGTCTGAGTGTCTCGGTCAAGGATGCCAGTGTGCCACACAGACAGTTGCGTGGCGCGATATAGTCTCGTATGGACCACGAACATAAAAGACTTAGAAATACGAAAACCCATCTTTGTTCTTCAGATAACTTGCAAAACCCAAAAGTTAGAAATGTGACGGCGAATAGAAGATAATAAATATATATAGAAATGAATATGAATGAAATAAATAAAGAAAAAGAAAACCCTCGTGTGTTCGAATGCTTCTAATAAACCTGCACACATGAAGAAGAGGAAAATTGTTGGGGGTTGTGTTTAGAGGTCCACCTTAGTCAGACCCCCGCTTTGGTTTTTCCACCTCCATAAACAACCAGATAAATAGATTGATCAAAAAGACAAATAGATACAATGATAAAATGATCAAATAGATAGGGGATGTGATAAATCCCAAGATACTCAAAGACAAGATAGATAGAATGATAGAAAGATATTACCAAAGATGCTTGAGAAAGTAAAGAGAGTTTCAAAAGATTATTGTGACGGCTTGAGAGTGTTGTAGCAAACTAGAGATTGTTGTAGCAAATGAGAGAGAGAAAGAGAAAGCTTTGAGAGACCAAGGAATAAGAGAGATTGTGTCCCAAATCTAGAGAGCTTGAATGAAGAGAGAAGAGGAGGGAAAAGAGGGTTGGCAAGCCGTTTAGAATATTTGGATCCATTTCCATCAACCAAGATAGGTGACAAGTGTTGAAATGCACAGAACTAACATTTGAATGTTAAGATGTCTCAGGATGAATGTGCAACGCTTGAACATCCATGAGGTGTGCTAGTGTCTAGATGAATCATGCTAAAAAATGATGAGTGGCAAGAGAAACATGTGACTAACATGAAATAAAAGCTAAAGGATAGCTACTAAAAAGGTGTCCTGAGCATCCTGAGAGGGAAAAGGCTAATGTAAGGGTTGAAATGAGCCTACTCAAATGCTAGGGGAATGGACACTAAAGTGGATACAAAAGTGTAGGTGGAATTGCAAAGGGGTACATAATTTTTGACTCTACACATACCTCTCTAAGTGTAGTGCATTCCTCAATGTGGAAGAACAAGGAATCTGAAACATGAAGTGCAATCAAGCCAATCACCCCATCACATATGTTCCTATGTACAAAATTATCATACTCCTTAGTGAATGTAGGTTGTTCATCATTCAAGGTATACCATAATCCCTTTGACCACATTAATCTTCACATTCTCTCATTCTATGTATGATAATAATGACGAGTAAGAGCCTCAAATCTTGATTTAGCCATTAGAGCCACAATACACAAACTAAGAAAAATAGAAAAATATCTAATAAAAACTAATTTTAAACTTCCAAGATATGATAAACAACTATAAATGAAACCCTCCCCACAAATTGTACCTCTCCAAGCAATAGGATGTCCAAGTAATCAAGTAAATGCGTCAAATTGTAAAAAATATAGATAATACCTAGGGCTGAATTTGGAATAAATGCATGACTTAGTGACACAACTCTTCAATACCCTTCCAACATCAGAAGAATTACCAAAATCAGAGATCATGGCAAAAAGTTATGAGCTCAGGAGTCCAAAAATAAGGGTCCACTTCAAGCTGCAATAAATATTGACAAACAACAAGAAAAAGTGAAATAATTTACACCACACTAAAGTTAGCTGAACTAGATTTCCAATGATATATAGTTTGTGAAAAACCAACTTTGGATGCCCAAGTTATGATTCGTAAAAAAAATGCCTATATGGAGCCCAATAAAAAATCAAGGGAGCAAAAAATACTCCTAGGCCAAATAGGCCCTTGGTCACCCATGTGACCTCTATGCTCCACAAAGAAAAAAAAAATTAGCCTCAAGGGGGTTGTTGGCTACAAAAGGCTTGGATAGGGCTAGGAAAATGGTTGGCAAAGGGATTGAATAGGGCACACATGCTTGGTGAAGGTCTGACAGACTGAATGCTTGGACATAGAAAAGTCTTGTTACAAGGCTTGATAAGGGTTGGCACAAGGTGTGGGATTGCAAGGTGGTAACTTGAGTACTTTGGTGATAAAGAAAATGTTGGTAAAAAATACAAAGTGGTCGAAAGTTTTGAGGTAGCTGAGAGGTGACGTAGACGAGTCATTGGATGGGACAGGGGATCCCTGAATGATGCAAACCTAATGTAAGTAGGGTCAAACACAATTTATGAGGTCATGAATATGGAAAGCAATCATAATGAGAACCTCCAATATTTAAAAATAATTTGACCAATATTAAAATTTGATGCCACCAAATATAAACCTTGGCCACCTAAAATACAAAAAAAAAAAAAAAGTAGTGATGTTGGTCTAGCAAAAAAAAAAAGGAAAAATAGAATTTTTTTAAAAAAAATCAAACGCCCAAAAAAACGTGGTACTAGATAGCAACCAATATGTCAAAATGATGCTTGGATGATGTCTAATAAGTAGAAAAAATTGCCACGAGGGAGGTGATTTTGTTTCTTCTACAACTATATGTACATATCGTACATTACATATCTGTATGATTGTATAGATTATATACAGTGATAATGATGGCAGAAAAAACCTTTGTGGCCTCTAGGAAAAAGTGTCTAAATTTGATGAGTTGACATGCATTTCTAGGGTTTTTTGGGCCTTCTAGATGCAACGGCAAAGTCAGATTTGGCCCAAACCACTCCAAACAATCAACCACCTCCTGAAATTGACAACTAACCCAACTTCAAAACCTTAAAAGTTTGGATAAAAAGATTGAATTTAGATTAAAAAAAAGCTAATTCTAACTTTCTTCAATGCCTTGGACTCAATGGTAAGCTCAAAGACATGATCCATCATTTAATGATATATAAAACAATCAATACTCACTCCATTGATCTAACTTTTCTCGAAAATACATCTCAACAAATAAATAATTGACGAGTCATACCTAAAATCTCAAACATTGACTTTAGGCTCTTAACCATACAAATATGTCAAGATATTTAAAAAAAAAATCAAATAACCCTTTCAAAATTCTATGAGATTTTACCCCAACATATTTTTATTTTTATTTTTGCAAACTATTATGTGAATGTTCAATGGTGTCATTACAGGTTACATGTTTTCAGGCAGATCGAAGGAGTACAAAACTACCCTTAATCATATTAAAGTAAATGAAAAGTCATTTTGGAAATTCATAAAATCATGGATAGAGGTTAGAAAAGGCCTCCCTCTGTCAAAGCCTCCTTCATAGCAATGGTTGTGAACTTTCAGAGAAGCATGATGATTGCTCGTGAAGCTCCAGATGAAGATCATGTTGTATTCAGCCTACTAGTTGATTGCAGAGGGCATTTGAAGCCCTCGTTGATTTTATTTTGTTCGAGAGGATTTTTTAAATTTGATTATGTATATTTTTATGGGCAACATTTTGGATAAAATTCCATGGTCAAACTCTATGACTTCTCTCTTTTCATGATTTCATTTTCTGATGATGAATCATAGAGTTTCATCTTAAACATTGGACATAAAACACCTATACAAATCTAGAAAAACAAATGAAAACAAAAATGATATTACAAAAATGGATAAAAAATGATATTACATTTTAGTTTGAGTATAGGGAGAAATCATCATTTGTTTAAAATCTTCATATTGTTGTCCCAAAGATGCATGTTGACAGGCTTAATAGCTCTACGACAACCATGTTCATATATTAAGCTCTAGTTACATTGTCACAAAAAATTTATGAAGATGAACAATAGGATACAAGAGTATATGGGATGAAGATGCATGGCTAAGGATGAAGGCCTCGAATTACAAATTTTTTTTGAAGTTGTCGATGGCAACAAATTTGTCCAAAATTTGTTAAATTGATTGATTTAATGCTTGTGATGATAGATATTAATTTTTCTTATTCATTAGATTTTATGAATAATAATTTGATGCTCTCTTTGCTTGTTTGTAGGTCTAGGATGCTAGAAATGTTATGAAGATATGTTGAGATGTGAAGATGGCATGCTACACTTGAGTGAATAGATCTTCTATAACAAGTTCACTTTTTCTTGATGGGTGAAGAACTAGAGTTGCATGAAGAGAACAAAGGGAACATGACTTGGACATGGAGTTGTAATTTACTCATAGGGAGGCCTAGTAGGACTTACCTTATCTCATTGTTACTTAAATTTGAATTGAGGCTTATATTAAAAAAGTAGATCTAAATTTGAGATTAGATTGTGTTAGTCAAGGAACAAATTGCTAGACCACTTCTTTAAAAAGAGAGGTGTTATTCGTTTTAAAAAGAGAAATGTATGAGAGCATAAAGACAAGGATAATGATGATTTTTAGTATGCATTTCTATTGAAAGTGTATCACATGTCCATAACTTGTTGGTTCTTCACTTAGATGGTGATGCATTTGTATTTGCTATGTTTTTAAAATTTAGATTATTTGATGGAATTAAATAAAGTGGTGAGATTTTACATATTTTATAGTGAAGATATAAAATTTGTGCAATGCTTGTGCATGTAATATGGTAGTTCTATGAAATCACTTTATCATTTTCACAAAAAAATTAGGATCTTGCATTTATGATGTTTATGATTGTGTGAAATACTACTCATGACATTATAGGTTAATCAAATTTCATTGGATCTTCCAAGTTAAAAGGTAGTGAATCAAATGCAAAGTTGGTCCTATTTATTTTCTAAACCCTCATCTTTTGTTCTTTTTTCAGATCTGATTAGTTTAGGAGTAAATTTTTAACAACTTACTATTATAAATCAGTTTTTCCATGTTTGCAAATTGTCCTATTGCTTTTATAGTGTTGAAAGTGTTCGATTTTGTGCAATAGATGATTGGAGCAACTTGTTAATACATTGTTTATTATATTTTCTAATCTCCTCATGCATTAAACTACTTGTTTAATTGATTACCAGTAACCCCTTATAAAGGTACAACTACATAAGCCATTGAATTATCCATCATTTTCATGACCTAACACAAAGGGACCTTGGGGTTATCAATCTCTTGAGGTTGGTTTCCTTTTTAGAGAGGTGGTGCATTTTATGTTCTACCTAGATGTTGATGTGTGTCAAAACAACCCGTAACAAAAACAACAATGACATGGATTTCTTATTACAACAATATACAAGCTAGAGCCACAATCTACACAACTAGAGTCATGTTATATAACCCTTGTTCACCTCTTTATTTAGAATCAATAACTACTTTAGAATGTTTCGGAAAGTGTATCTTTCCTTCTTTTTGACATTCAATGGTCCAACGATTCATTTTCCTGCCAAGGTAGATTTTCTATTTCAAAAATTGAGTATTGGTGGCACAACTTTTGGGAGTCATAGATTTTTCAGTGTTCGATTTGCTATTATAAAATTTCATTGAAAAAATATCTACAAGGACATATAAAGATCTATCTATCCAATAATGAAACTTTTTTGGGGCTTCTAATTAAGGTCCTCAATTTTGAATTTGAAACTTCAGTGGAGAAATTTCTTGTGATGAAAATTTTAATATATCTCAAACAAAACACAATATTTAGATTTTATTCTTTCACCAATCATTTTGTGCTTCAATTTCCCTCCTTGGGTTGAGACTTCATGTCCATACGAACCCGAATGAGCCACCTTACTAAAAATAGTAGGTGAATATTTTATTTTTATTTTAAGTTTTTGTGTGTCCACCTCATTAGTGTCATCATGGGATCCAAGATAGTCAACCTCTTCCTTAGACAACCATGTATAATTTTCAAAAGGCCTTCCCTTCTATTCAACCAAATATTTTCCATTTTGCATGTTTCTTGTGCTTCTACTCACAGACTATCCACAATGTCTTCTATCTCCTTCTTTTCTGAAGTAGTTGTTGGAATATTCCATTGTGCTTTTGTTGATTCATATTCAATACCTTCTTCATGACACTTTTTCAAATGTGAAATATTAAACACAAGTAAAATGTTAAGTCCACTTGGTAACTCTACCTCATAAACATTTCTTGAATTATGCTTCTTTAGGATTTTGCATGGCCCAAATTTCTTCATCGTCAACTTATTATATATTTCCATTGGAAACCTCTCTTTTATTAGATGAACCATGACTCCATCTCCATTATGAAATTATCTATACCTCCTTTCTAATCTACCCTAGCCTTGTACTAAATATTCATCTTATTAATATGCTTTCTCATCTCTTCATGCAAATTCTTTAGGTACTTTGCAAAGTCTTTAGCTTCAATGCTACTCTTTTCTCCCTTGTCTATCTTCCTTAATTCTGAAGAATTTATAGGACTAGGGTATGTGTAGGATCATGAGGGACCAAAAAGTGGCAATATCCCGACTAAAGTTTTGATTGATAAGCCGATTGAAAATATCTATAACTTTCAAATGATATCGCAGTATTTGAATCCAAAACATGCTTCACATTCTATGCTTCATATACTGTAGGATTTAAAAATAAATAGATTGAATTTCATAAATTTTTGACCAAGTTACGCTGGTCAGACATACAGGTTTTTTATATTTTTAAAAAGTTGTAGTATAAAAATCAAAATTAATTATTTATTTAAAAAAATACAAAAAATATGTGTCAGATCCGAACATGAGACTTCTACTTATATCTAAAATCTTATAAAAAAATATTATAACTTGATTGTGGTTAGGGTGGTCAAACAAACACTTGCTACTTATCTTTTTTCTAAAATTTTAGTACCACTACATTGAAATTTCAAAATTTCATCCAATAGATTTATTCTTTTTCAGAAAACAACTAGCAGCTTAGAAACTACATTCAATTTTCTATAGATTTTATTGTTACATAATTTTGAAATAATGTTGGTAACTTATTCATTTTTTTATGTCAAGTTGCCTAACTCTATTTTTATAATTTTCATTGCAACTTAAGGGCAGGTTTAGCTCACCATGATCTTACACATACCGACTAGTTTCATATTAAATTTGGAATGGTGATTTACTAGTACTTCTATTGACAAAATGTTGTAAGAAAATTCTATATATGTGGTAAAATTAAATCTCATCCCTTGGGCTCATCTCCTACCAAGCATCTCAACAAGTTACCCAAGCTCCTATTCACCACTTTGGTTTGTCCATTAGTCTATGGATGGTGTGCAGAATTGAACTTCAAATTTATCTTTAACCTCTTATATAATGTCCTCCAAAAATAACTATAAAAATTTGTATCTTGATCCGAAACTATGCTTACTTCTACCATGATTACTGTTCCTAATCAAATTTTTGGTGATAATTTATTTTGAATATAAAAGGAAAAGATTAATTGGTAATTTTCCAAATCTAGGTGTGATAACTAAATTGATAGTATGAAAGGAAGTGTATGGTATGCAAAAATGCTTCCTACAATATTCTAATAAGATTTTTATGCAAATTTCAATCTTTTAAAAATTACAAGAAGAATAAAGACATTTAAATATATAATAAATAATACCATAACATAAGTGTGCATAGGGAAAATCACTTCTTAAGAAAAACCCCATACTCCAAGGTAGCTCAATGTAATATTCAATAAACCATGATATAATACACTTGAAGAGCAAGCCTTTATGAGAGTACCACCTATATGCCGGAAATGTTTTTAGGTGTCTACACCACCAACTAAAGATCTAGATGAATTCTTATAATAAATAGTATCCAAAAAACTATACAATCAACCTCTATCTCAAGAACCTAATATATATATATTAGACATAGTTTGAAACCATCAAATGGTAATTAGAAACCCATGAATTAAAACCACCAAAAGTAGTGCACAAAACATCTCCCAATAAAAGATGTCTTATGATGTGTCTTAATATGCATTATAAGTTTGTCAATATGTACCAATAAATTCCTTAATTTACTTAAATTTTAAAAATATTTTGAACTAAATTATGGACTCAATAGGATCAATCATGTTGGTGTAAGTAGTGTATTTCACTTAGCCCAATTTACTTATTAGGTCCTATTCATTCTAGTTTACTTGATTTTACTTGAGAAATTTTTAGGGAATCATCACTTTATGTCTCTAGTCATATGATTGAGACTTTTATTATGATATTATATTGTCTTGTGTCTCACCTTGGCCTATATAAATAAGCGGTTCTCATTCTAATCTAATCCATCATATTGAATCATATTCATGTACACATATTGTGAGTTTGCATATTTTGATAAAAAATATAAAATCATTTTCTTATGTTTCGTCTCTTATGTGATTTCATTTAAGCTCCTAGATTTTGGATGGCTATACATCCATAGTCAAATCTTGCATGGTATAAATAATTCTATACCAACTCTTACATGCTATCAAAGTTTGTAGGATTTCTTCTTGTTAATCTTTTTGAGAGGTGTTGGCTTCCTTTAAAAATTCGAGTACACTATTATCTTGTGTCATATGAGGACCTCCAAAACTAGAAAAACTTGATAGAAATACCAAATTTTTGAGTGGTTCCTCTTTGTGTCCTTACATTGCATTTTCATATTGGAGCATGTTGGAGTAAATATAATCTCACCGTTAAGTTCAAAGTGTCCAAGATACTTAGTTTAGCCTTTTGTTTTGTCTCAATTAGATATTGGAGAAGCTAGATCTATAAGAGTTTAAAATTATGAGGTGGTTGCTAGATTTGGAAGGTACCTATATTTTTGGAGCATTTTGGGGTTAAATTATATCCACCATCACACTTATAAGGCCCCAAAAAATTAAGGATCGACTACCAATTCATTACTTTTAGAAACTTTTTACATTAGTCCATAGAGGGTTTTTTAGCTCCTCCATTATCTGAAACATTCAATTGCTCATACATTTGAATGATCATAGAGTTCTACCTATGTAATGAAGGTATTAGTAGAACCTTTGGTGTGCCCTCTTTTGTCTATCAAATCAAATATTGTTTATTATTGGTTTCTTTGTTTTCTATGGATACTATTTGTTGATTTTTAGCCTTTTTGGTCCCCATTGTACCTATTGCCACCACGTAGTGTACATGGGATCCATTGGTATGGAATTAACATCCCTTCTAGATCAATGGATGAATATTTTGACTATATACTAGTGACTTTTTTGGCACTAAGAACCATGATATATTTTGGCTTCCCACAAAACCACCTATATGTTACAACAAATAATTTTTGTGCTTTTGACAATAATTTTGACTTTACATGAGAAAATTTTAGAAAATTGATGGTAGTTTTAACCAAAGAAGATTTTTCTATCAATTTGGGAAAATAATACATCGTGTCAAGTGTTGAAATTAACATGACATCATCTAATTTCTCCCCCAAACCTACCCCACTAGTTTATATTTTGGTTTAGACACTTAATAGTTTTAGGAATTGTTTTTAGTCATATGGGCTCCTTTTTGTGATCAACTTATCTTATTTAGGGTAGATTTCGAGAGCTTCATAGACGTGCATATGGTTTTTGATTTTGGTATTTTTTTTTCATAGATAACAAAATCTCATAAGTGTTTAATGAATTATTTGCAAACAACAATAGCAGTAATTAAATACATAGGATTTACAAGATTGATGGCACCTTAACCCTAACACTTTAGGAAATATATTTTCCATTTGTGATAGCCACTTCAAGTAGACTTGCATCTATTGATAGTGTTGCAATCAAAGTATATAGTGATAGTCGTGGATCTCTAGGGAGATCATCATTTTATCCCAAGATGTTAATTGAGGTAATGAAACTTTCTACAAATATTCCTTTATTAATGTTATTTATATGTTCCTAGGTTTGATAATTATTGTATTTGATTTAAGCAATTTACTCTTATTTATTAGTTTATGAAATATTTTTAATTTTAAAGTGATAAATAAAATTGGGTGTAGTCTACTTGATAGCCTCATGGTATAAAGTTAGAGGTTGTCCATAATATTCAACCAAGGTATTTTACTATAATTGAAGTTTTTTGACCTAAAATACTACCATACCATGTCATATATGGACAATTTTTTATCCCAACAAATTGGTTGTCCTTTCCCACTAGTCTCAATTTTTATATGTAATAAAGTCAAACTCAAAATTTTAGTTCTTATTAAGTTTCCATTTATAATGCCCACTCTTTTCTTTTTCCTAGTGTGATTTTTTTATTCATATAATATATGTTGTAGTGAGTGTTTCATTAATGTATTATATTATTCATGTATTATGATCAATAGCACCTAACTTGGCAATAAGATTTTATTTTTCCTTTGGTTTTATGACTTCATAATTATTTGATGCATATGTTGTGCTTGTGTATGTTAGATCATTTTAGTGTTTTAGAGTTATGAATTATGTTTGAATATGCATCTTGTTCTTGGATCATGCTAAGACCATATATTATTTTAGTTCAATGTGACAATATGTGTTAATTATATTACATGAAGGGATAATTGGATAATTTAATTGAATCATAAATTTTATGGCATTATATAAATCTATCATTTTGCTTCAGCTATTGTTATGTATATGGTAGATGTACATGTGCTTGACCAATGATTGGTATGTGGAGAGCATTAGCCCATGGATATTACTAGTGATCTCACTTTACAATTCTTTGTGTTGTTGAAACCAATGAAAATCATATCCGAATTGACTACGATTATGAATCCTCATGTTCTAGATCCATGAATGTGTTTTTTTAAAATATTTTAATTATTCTTAATGCATTTTCTTAGTATGTAAAGAATTTTCAATAATTCTTTTTGTTAGAATATTTAATCTTTACTTGGCTTAGGTTTATTTGTATTTAGTTTAAGATATTCCTTTGGAATCCCTACATGTAATTTGTCCTCTAGTATATGTGTGAGGACAAGTCATTTCTTTTATTTTCCTTTATTAAGGAATATTAGATTTCCTCCTTAAGAGGACATGGACACATGGCACACACATTTTATGAATGGTGGCATTCATAGATTTGAGAGTTATTTTGTAACTCCTCTCCTCATCTCTATTTAAGAGATGTCTCATCTTTCATTTCTTCACATTATTGTAAAGAGCCTCTCTCTCTCTCTCTCTCTCTCTCTCTCTCTCTCTCTCTCTCTCACACACACATTTTAGGCATTGCCTCATTCATAATAAGACAAGGGGTTTTTCTTTTTTTTTTCCCTTTCAAAAGTTCTTGTGCCTCCTTCACATTTGGGTGATTGCTCCAAGGTTTCTGCATTTCTCTTGGTAACATTTACTTCATCAATAAACTTACTTGGATTTTGTTTTTCTTTCCTTGCTCTTGTATTTCCTTTCATGGTATCAGAGCAAGTTTCTGATCTTTGTTTCAAGTTGAGATTGATGAAGGTTACCATTCTGTGGAGTTCACCTTCTTGGAGGCATTCTTGAGAGGAGAAGAAGTCATTTCTCTAATATTTTCTATTGTGTAGGTTTTGGTTTCAGTTTTTTTTTTTTTTTTTCAAGCTTGTTAACAAGTTTGCCTGCAGGTTTAATCTTCTTAGATTGTAGTTTTCTTTTTTAAAATAAGCTTTGGAAGGCTTGCCGCCAAAGTTTCTTCTTTCTGGTTTAAAGTTGTGGTTTTGGAAGGCTTGCTGCCAAAACTCCATTTCTAACTTCTTTTCTTGCATTCTGTAATTTATATTTATTGGTTTTGGAAGGCTTGCCACCAAACCCATTTTGTATAACTTGTTTTAGAAGGCTTGCCACCAAGACATTCTCTATTTGTTTCGAGGTTCTAAAATTTTATTTCACTTACAGATTATTATTGATTTATTTTTCTAGTTGTTTATGTCTACAGATTAAAAAACTATTTAAATTTTTCTCTACTTTAGTTACATATCAAAACGCCTATGTCTTTGAATCAGTCATTTTTTACCAGTAACTTGTGTGTTTGATACTTTGTAACGTTTTGTTACATGCAAAAAAAATTATTAGTTCGTATTTCATTTCATGCGATAAGTCTTTACTCTTTAAATCTTTGGAAGTCTAAGTCTTTATCTTCCACGTATAAAGTACAGCTTACTTTATTTAAAATAAAAAGTTTAAGTTCTTTTCTTATTAATACATACATTAAAAAGTTTTTACATATTTTTAATATATAAAAAGTTTAAAAGTTTATATTAAAATTTTCAAAAGTTTATATTAAAATTTTCAAAAGTTTTTAAAGTTTTTAAAAACAATAAAATAAAATTTTATTATATAAACTTTTTTTTTATATAAATAGTTTCTTTTTAATTAAAAATTTAAAGTTTTTTAATAAAGTTTGTTTAATTAAAATTTAAGAATTTTTTTTTATTTTATTATTACAAATATCAAATTAATTTTTTTTTCATAAATATTTGTTATTTAAAAAAAAAAGTTATTATTGTTATTCGGTTCAATTTTAATCAATGAGGTTAATTTGTTTTTGTTTTTTAATCAAAGGGGTAATTTTTTTTTTAACTAACCATAATTTGTTCATTGTTTTGTTATCATATCTACATTAATTCCTGAAATTAAATTAAATAGCACTAATTATCATTCATGGAAAACACATATTTCCTTTATTTTTCGTTTCAAGTACCTTTTGGATGTTGCTATTGATAAAAGTTCAAAGCCCACTACAACTACTCCTCAAGCCGACCAAGAAAGGTGGAATGCTCAAAATGAGGAAGCACTTGGTTTAATTGGTATTTCGATGGTTCCTGAATTGTATGCTCTTATTGGAAATTGTACAAAAGCATATGAAGCATGGGAAATTTTAAAAAATAGCTTATTATAGCTCAAATGAATCTCAAAAAATTCAGCTTCAAGACCAACTCGAAGATCTCAGGTAAACGGATTTTAAAACCATGGATAAATTCTTATTAAAGTTTGATTCTATGAAATAGTCAATTAATTGGTTTGGGAATTACACTAGCTGATTTACGTTTAATTCATCTTATTCTTAAAAAATGTCTTCCTTGTCAATTTCAGCAATTTATTACTAATATTCATGCTCAACTTGATATTCCTAGTTTAGCTACTCAATTAACTTATGATATTTTTCATAATTTATTACGTCAAGAGGAAGCTAAATTAATTCAATTTGGTACTCTTAAAAGTAGTGAACATGATTTTATGTCTAAAAATCAAAATCATTCCAATAATAATAATCATAATAATTATTATTCTAATAATAAATTTCATTCTAAATCCTATAATAACAATTCCAATAATAATCAAAAGAATAATTATTCTAAGAGGCCCCATTGTACATATTGTGGTAAGGATAGTCATGTGACTAATAATTGTTTTAAGAAGCAAAATGGTAAAAAGCCCATGAACCAAAATAATCAAAATAATCAACAACATAAACCTCATTATAAGAAAGGTAATAATAATGGTAATTCATCCCGTCATGCATTTACATGTACTTATATTGTTTCTCAACCACTTGCGTGGATTATTGATTTTGGTGCATCTCAGTATGTTACTTCTCATTAAGAATGTTTTGAATCGTTGCATCCTGATACTTCCAATATTCCTATTCAATTAGCTAATAATCATAGTTGCAAAGTTGAAGCTATTGGTGATGTGAATGTCCCTAATGAGAAATTACATGATGTTCTTTATGTGCCTGAATTAAAATCAAATTTGCTTTTAGTTCCTAAACTTTGTCAAGATTATAAGATTAAATTTTATAGGGGCATGTGTTATATCATTGATCAAAAAACTAATCATGTTATTTCTACTGATAAAATGGACACTGATAACTTATTCAAGTTCAATGAATTTGCTCCTACAAAGTATTCCTTGCTTACTACTGTTGATTTTAATATATGGCATGCAAGACTTGGTCATCTCAATTCTGATTATATTTCATTGATGCAAAAAGAAAACATGGTTGATGGATTGCCTACTATTGTTCCTTCTCAAATTGTTTGCAATGGTTTCATGAGTGGTAAGATGCATAGGGAACCCTTTCCTCATGGTCAATCTTGGAGGGCATATACTAAATTGCATCTAGTTCATAGTGATCTCTTGGGTCCCATGGAGAATCCCTCCATCCAAGGTTCAAGGTATGCTCTTACCTTTGTTGATGATTTTTCAAGGAGAACATGGATATATTTCCTTCATAGTAAGGATCAAGTGCTTGATGTGTTTACTGAATTTCATATGTTTGTAGAAAGGCAATCTGGTTCTAAAATTAAGATTCTTGGTACTGACAATGGAAGAGAATATGTCAATAAAGCATTTAATGCTTATTTGAAATCTTTTGGAATTAAACATGAGCTTACCATTCCTTATACACCACAACAAAATGGTGTGGTAGAACGGAAGCATATGACCATTGTGGAAATGCCAAGATGTTTATTGCATGCAAAATATATGGATTACAAGTTTTGGGTTGAATCTATGGCTTGTGCAACTTATTTAATTAATAGAACACCTACCAAAGCCTTAAAGGATTGTATTTATTTAATTATTTTAAGCCTAATTCTTCTATTAATTAAATAAATCTTTATTTATTTAATTCATTCATTTATCCTCTTCTACCCTTATTTCTTGTTTAAATGAATACATTTATTTATTTAATTTACCCTTTCCTAAATTAAATAAATATTTTATTTATTTAATTGATCCCTATTCTTCTATTAATTAAATGAATCTTTATTTATTTAATTAATTCATTAGCTTTTTCCACTCATGATACATGTCATTCATCTCTTTATTCATACACTACCTACCCTCTCATTATTTTATTATTTCTCTACCTACCCTCTAATCTTAGCCGACCATTTATCTTTTACACCTCTCAATCTTATCTTCCATTTCATATAGTGTCTTTCTATATAAGGAGATGCTTCCTTCATTATCAACCCTGATCATTTGACTACCCAACTACGCTTTCGAACTTTTATATGCGATCAAACCTACTTGCAACCACATTTCCGTTCTTTGCTGAGCTCTTGTGCACATATAAAATCTGAGAGCAAATATATCAAGAAAGATCAATGGAGATAGGAAGAATGGAGATCCAAACCCTATTGGACATGTGATGGTATAATCTTTGTGATTTCATTTGATTTGCATTGTCTTAGGTAATCTTCATATGTTATGGCGGATCTTTGTTGATTGTTAGGCTAGGATTTTGTGGTTGAATTCATTTAGTCTTTCAATATCGTTGTTTTCACTTTTCACCATATACATTTTGGCATGCCCAGTGGGACATGGATTTTTGTTAGATATGTGTTTTTGACAGGTTTTTCTAACCCAATATTGTTGTTTTGTAAAACAATTTGGAGAATAACCTTGTGCAGCTAGGGTTTTGGACACAAAATCAAGATCTTGGAGAGATTCGATCATATTTCACAAACGGCTTGGAAATTTTACACAAAATTTTGTTTGTAGGTTGACAATAGTATTTAGAGCTCTCAATCCCAAATTCAAAATTTTTGGAGCAAATTTGCATTTTCCATGAATTCTTTATGATTTTTCATAAAAAATTAATTTTGAGAGCAAATTAGCGAATTTTTTGGATTTTCTTATATTTTTGGAAAGCTCTCTGATTTATACATAGGCTCTATTCTTTGTGATTTTAATTTTGATGCAAAATATTTCCTAAAAAATCAGATCTTTAAAAATTAGGGTTTTTCATTATTTCGATCAGATCTCACAAACGGATTTGAATTTTAGCATCAAATTGTTTTTGCAGGTCAAGAACATTATCATAGATTTGCAGTAAAACAATCAGAGTTTTTGGAGCATATTTGAAATTTCTATGAATTTTTTATGTATTTTCATGAAAAAATAATTTTGAGAGCAAATTAGCGAATTTTTTGGATTTTCTTATATTTTTGGAAATCCGTCAAAATTATACATAGGATCTATTCTTTGTGATTTTAAATTTGATGCAAAATAATTCCTCAAAAATTGGATCTTTGAAAATTAGGGTTTTGCATTATTTTGCTTATATCTCACATACTGCTTGGAAATTTTGCAGGAATTTTTTTATGTAGGTTTGGAAGGTCATCAAGAGTGTCCAGTAAAAATTTCAGATTTTTTGGATCCATTTTGCATTTTATATGAATTTTTTATGATTTTTCATAAAAAAATAATTTTTGGAGCAAATTAGCAATTTTTTTGGATTTTCTTACATTTCTAGAAATTTCTTGAAATTTTACAAGTGGTTTTTTTTTATGATGAATCAGATCTTTGAATTGGTCAAAACAATCGTTTTGTCGAAGGCCTCTATTTCACAAAGTCTTTTGGATCTAAAATTTACCTAACTTGTGTGCTTGCGGGAAGGGGTGATCATTTGAAACAATCCAAACTACTAATAGATCTTTGTTGCAGGACCTTGGCAAGGGTTTTTGATTTTTATTGTGTGCCTTGTTTTCATAGACTAGCAAACACTTCAATTGGTGCACTAAAATTGAACCAGTGTCTTTTGTGTCTTGGACAATAGGCTCTTTTTATTTCATCTTTAGAGGGTCTGTCTCCTTGTGTGGTCATTAGGACTACTAGGGAGGAGAGAATGACCCAAGTGGTAGCGAGGAAAACCCACCTCTTCTGAACCACTATAAACAACTGTATCCATGGTGAAAGCCATGGGTAACGTGTGTAGATTAGTTCATACCAACACTATGTCTCTCCATAAACCTGTTTGATCAAATTTATTTGATCATTTGTAGGGTGTAACTCCTACCGGCTGGGAGCCTTATATATTTACAGAGCTGAAAGTGTTGCATGTATGGCCACACGAGCGGATGCCCTTACTAGCACCTTTTTGTTTTAGAAGCCAAAATCCTTCTAGTTGTTGGGGCAGGAGGTCGGACCTCTGGAGCGGCCCACACATATGGTTCTTAGTAGAGATACACAGTTCGCACGAGGAGTTTTCGTGGAGACTGATGCTTGGCTGCCCCGAGAAGTGAGTGTCGAGGGTGGAGTAAGTGGCGTCAAGCATCTAAGTATCCGCTCTGAATAGCGTAGCCTCATGTGGGATCAATAACTATTGTCCTGGCCAACCATAAGAATTGTGCTTGTCTTATTTTGAACAATCAAACATTCAAGACCAAACATAAAAAATATTGTGCCTTTTGTGTCTTCAAGTGTATTGAAAACATTTTTACATCAAACAACACACTTTTCTTTGAGTCATTTTGAGTCTAAACACTTGCAAACATTGAGTCCTCGTCAACATTGTGTCCTCTTGTCGCGAAAAAATGTCAAAGTTTCAAATTTGGTCACAACAAACAACTTCACAAATTGGAAAAATTTACAGTCCAACAAACAAGAAAAATAAGTTTCAGAATTCTTGAGCTTCCTAGGTTATTTCTCCAAGTTTTCATCTAGCATTCAACCCACCTTTGGGTCTCACAAAGTCCATCATTGCTTTACACCTTGCATTACATTCACATTTGTCTAAACTTGAGTCAAAAGGTCACTTGCTTGTCCTCAACTTGCTTTGTCAACACACTAAATACAACAAAATTTTGCTAAGTGGTCCCTCATCAAGGCCTATCACCTTTGGGTCTCATTTGGTCTTACTTAGAGTCAAGGTCAACTAACCTCATCAAGAGAAACTATCATCTCTTTGGAAGCCACATCTACTCTACTACATACATACTTGGTCTTACACTTTGGACATTGCAAGTAAACCTCAAATTCATTTACATTGCATCCAACTCTTGGTCTTCCATGCTCTTTTCCGTTTTCATCTAGTCTCACACATCTTGGTCAAGACCTAGTTCATGGTTGAAACCCATTCCCAAAAATCTAGGAGAGAAGCTAAAGAGGCTCAAGAGTCCGCAAACATGAGTTCCTATGAGTATGACAATGATATCTTTTTCAATTCTGATCATACTACATTACCTGACATGGATGCCTATAGAAACATTCCAAATGTTGAGAACATGGACACTACAAACAACAATGATACTCACAATGACAATATGGACAACTTTTCCGTACACTTAGCAAAAGTAGAAGACTCCATTATGGATCCCCGTTTCAATCAATTGATTGAGGAAATAATGAGGAGAGATAGACAATATTTCTTACAAGTGATGGCACAAAGTGGAGCGAAGATTCCTCATGATTTTGACATGTCTCAAATAATGGAAAATCGACCTTTGCAACAACCTCACCCCAACATGGATCAAAGGAGGCCTAATAGTGGAGGCAATAGAGGACCACATATGGTGCCTAAATCACCATCATATTTGTTTCAAAAACTTGAGGTCCCATACACACATGGTCAAACATATGATACTCACCTTCGCAGACCAATATGGAAGTCTTATGCAGAAAAATATACTCAATCACATACCAATGCTAAGGATCAACCACCAAAGCAATTGGATATTCAAAGGCATGCTCAAAATTTGGACACAAGGAAACCCCACGTCAAATTTGGGGGCAACACACTAGAAAAAACTCATGACATGCCTGTAGAGTATGGTATACATGGAAAAAAAAAATACTCTATTCCTCATCATAACTCTATACCAAGTGGTCCTTATACACAGCATCACTATAAACCTCCTCCATATGAACATGTGTATGATAAATATCATCCATATATGCAATATGCTCCTCCTCCACCTGGTGGTTTAGGCATGGGGTATGGTCCAAGAAGTCGATCTCCACCTAAGAACAATTTGGAACAACAAATTAAGGATTTACAAAAGAAAATGGAGGACATAAATACACCGAAGCCAACCTACACAATGAGAGACATATGTCCCTATCCATTTGACAAAAGCATTCCAATGCCTCCATTTCCTACAGACTTTGTGTCACCTAAGTTTGATAAGTACAGAGGAAAAGGGGATCCTAAGGCACATATAAGATAGTTTTTCACAGCTTGCATTGAAGTGGTAGCAGAAGAGACATATTTGATGAGATTATTCCCACAGAGCTTTGGTGATCAAGCTATGGAATGGTTCTCCCAACTCCCACCTGGAATTAAGTCATTGGGTGACTTAGTAGAGGCATTTATCCAACATTTCTCATACAACATAGAGACAGACATATCAGTCACTACTTTGTGCAACACCAAGCAAAAGGATGGAGAGTTTTTTTCATCATTTTTACAAAGATGGAGGAATTTAGCCAGCAAATGCTCTTGTGAAATTCCACAAAAACAAATGGTAGAGATGTTCACCCAAAATGTTAACAAAGACATTGGTTATGGCCTAAGGAAAGTTTGCTTGTCCACCTTCAAGGACGTCATTGAAAAAGGCTTGGCAATAGAAAAGGTCCTAATTGAACAAGGAGTAATTAAGATCTTCAAAGAAAACAAAGATGACTTTAAAGGAAAAGACAAGCCAAGATTTTGGAACAAAAACAAGAACACAGTCAATGATGGTGTTGTTGATGCCAATACAGTACAACCCAAAATCATTTTTTCCGGATCAAGCTATACAAATAATCAAGTGAATACTCAAATAACTTCCAAGTCATGAAGGAATTACACTCCATTGGGAGAACCACTAGAGTCAGTTTTCAAGAAGCTAGTGGCAAACAAAATAATAACAATTCCAGATCTGCCTCCATATGAGCCAAAGGTTAAACCAAATTGGTGGAATGATGATGAATATTGTGAATTTCATAAGAGCAAAGGTCATAAGACAGAAATTGTCATCGACTGAAGAACATCATACAAGACCTTATTGATAGAGGCGACATTGAGATCGAGGGACACTCATCCAATCAAGAACATGAAATGTTTAAAGAACAATTCCCAAAACATGACAAGGGAAAAGTTAAAGCCACAAATGAGCAGACCAATTATACTAGAGCATCTTATAACTATGATTCAACTATCAATCACATTTCCATGGACAATTATGTCTCTACCATTATCATCAAGGACAAAACGCCTGAGAATTCTACCCAAAGACCTAAGATTGTCCTAAAAGGCATTGGATCTTCTTCCGAACCTACCTCTGAATGTAATTTCACAACTCATCGAGGTAAATTCACTTTTCAAGGTGCTCCAGCTAAAAACACAACGTCCTCATCAACCAAGCCTGAGTATGATCTTGTAGAACAGTTAGGGAAGACACCCGTGCTTATTTCCATCCTTGAGCTCTTATGCATATCCCCCGCACATAAAGAAATTCTTGACAAAATTTTGAGAGACACTTCTGTCCCTACTGATCTGAACGTGGACCAGTTTCAAGCCATGGTGGGATACCTTTCCGTTCCACACTCCCTTACATTCACAGAAGCTGACGATGCCTCCGTGAGCCAACCACATAATGCAGCTTTACACATCGAAGCCTTCCTACACAAACACCGAATAAAACGAGTCTTGATAGATGGAGGAGCAGGTCTGAACATTTGTACATTGAGCACTATTAAACAATTGGGATATTCTGAAAAAGCTATGAATTCTACAAACAAAATTACCATCAAGATGTATGATGATAAAGAGCATTCATCCAAAGGCACAGTTACCTTACCTCTCAGAGTTGGGCCAGTTACAAAAGATGTGGTTTGTCAAGTCCTTGATCTAGATCTCACATACAACATATTGCTAGGATGTCCATGGATTCATGAGATGAGCGCAGTACCATCTACATATCATCGATGTATCAAGTTTCCACATAATGGAGTTGAAGTGACCGTCAAAGAAAACCCAAATCCATTCATATATTGCAACAATCTACAACCTAGATCAAAAATAACAATACCAGCCAATCAAGAGGCTATTCCATCTTCATCATATGTGGATCCAGAATCCTTGAAAGCTTCTACATCAAAAAAAGAAGAGATCAAAGAAAAGTTCAAGTTTAAAGACATGGGATGTGGTGAGTATATCTTTCATGTTGATCAAGTCCCACTATCTCCTAACACATTTTTTTGATAGGAACAATCTATAAAAAAATTGCAATACCAAGGAATTGGGTACGAAGCACCTAGTGTTGTGGCTACTAAGTCTGAATGCAAATCTCCTCTAGTGGTGCAAGCACCTCTTGATATCAATTGTCCTAAGAGTGGTTCTAGCGAAGAATCTATTGAGCGTATTGCCAGCCCTCTTGATAACTCTTATAACCTTACCATTTCATCCACTCATTCCATTTCCACTCCTCTCCCAGACTTGGATCAACAAGAATTACAAAAGCCCTCACTCATTAAGGATAAAAAATCAAGCTTTGAAAAGAAAAATCTAAAAGTAAAAAATAAAGAAAAGTCCATTAGTCCAAATCAAAATCAAAAGCTATTGGACTCTGCAAAAATCAAAGTCAAGGATAAAAATACTATAAAGGAAAAAGAGCAAGAGTTGATCTCCCCTAACATCAAAATAACTAGGGGCAAAAGTTCTAAAATTTCAAGACAAAAAGAATACTTGTTGATCCTAAGTCTCTATCATGCTATCCTACTTTCACTTCTTTTCGCAATCATAAGCCTTCATAACTCATCCACTTGTTCCATACATCTTTTCCCTTCTGGAAATACATCATGGACCTTTAATGGAGCTTCCTCGTGGGACTTTGTTGAGAAGGATGCCCAAACTTCTTTAGGTGACATGCATACGGGCCAACGTAGTCCACACGCTAGTAATTCTATCTCAGTTCCTTCATCAAGGAAGATAGTCACTCGAGCTACACATCATTCAATCAAGGAACAATGCAGCTACAATCATAAAGTGAAGCCTCATACATTTGAGGTGGGTGACTTAGTTCTCAAAGAAAATCCTAAAATTCAGCAAGACAGAGAGAAGAAGGACAAGTCTGAAAAAAATTGGCTTGGTCCTTACATCATTACAGAAGCCTATGGATTCGATGCATATCAACTCTCAACCCTAGATGGTGAACCTTTGGAGGATCCTATCAACAGCATGCACCTTTTCAGGTTTTACGCATAGCTCTTCAGAGTATCCCAATTCAAAAAATACAAAAAAAAAAAAAAATTTAAAAAGTAAAAAAATAAAATAAAATTCAAAAATACAAAAAAAATTAAAAAAAATAAAATAAATAAATAAATCATAAAAACAAAAAAATCATTACTTGGTGAAAACCTGGCAAACAGGTGCCTTGTGAAACAAATTTTTTTTTGAAAAACAGAAAACATTCCGTCCAACAGTGAAAACCACTTCGGTGGCGCCCTAGGCAAGTACCATGGTGAAAACCGGGTCACCGGCGCCATGCGTAGAGACATTGATCCTCCCTCCTTCAAGATTCCATCTCATCCTTTCACTTTGCACACACTCATGACCTATTCATTCATAATAAACTTACCCATTCCCATCATGGCTTGTTATTGATCTACCTAAGATTGGTTATCCATTCATGATAAACATTCCTTTTCACCCCTTTCCATCCATAATAAATCAGCTCCTATCTGTGGCTAAGGCAAATCCTATGTCTAGTGATGGGTGTGGAACTAAGAGCATCACACGTTCTAAGGAGTACAATTTCTTCCAACTTTCTTCAGTCTATTCGTGCTCAATCCACAATAAAGCAACACTTGCATCGCCAATCCATAATAAAGTTTCGTCTTCCTCGCAATAAAGTATCAGTTACATGGATTCGGTCAGTTTCAGATGAGACACAACAGCAACAATGGGCTTCAACAAATCAAATCTTTCAACAAACTTAGACAATATTATGGTTCAGTGTTATCTATCCTTTTGTGAAAATAAACATTGTGACCACAATCAAATAAGACTTATATAAGTGACAAGAGACACTAAACTTGAAGACTACAGTGGATGTTGGTTTCGAGTCTTGGTTTTCTTTTGATTTTATCTTGTTGGTGACATGTCTTTTAGCTTTTCCAGGATGTCTCTGACTAGAGATTCTATCTCCAGGATGTCTTTGACTAGAAAGGCAAGGATGGGGTATCGTCACCTATTTTTATTTGTTGCCTGTGGATTGTCTCTTAGTAATGCTATGACTTGTCCAAGGATATGAGGACACTGAGAGTCTAGTATGAACTGGGGCATTCCTTGTTTGCAACTGTCTTATCTCCATGCAAATAGGTACAATGACTTTCTAGGTCGAACATATGCCTCGATTGTCATAACCAACTTTCCATAATAAAGCTCAATGATGATAACGCACAAGAAGCTCTTTCACTTTCATATCTTCTATCTTCCATCCCCCTTTCTTGATTGACCTCCATAGTCCTCCTCGAGTCTGTGTAGCCTGCTATCACATGACTAAGTATAATGACACACCAAAAAATATTTGCATTTCATGTAGTTGCACCTGCATTACCACATATTAAGCATTTCATACATACATATAGATATCACAATTGCATCACATCCTGCACACAACACATGTTAGCACATTTTACAGTTTCATCATGTAAATAGTTATTTGCATTATCATATCCATTTGCATTTGCATAACATATTAAAAACATAAAAGAACAAAAATATTTCATTTCATCATGTACATATTTGCATTCATATCATAAAATCATCATCATAAATCACATAGAACCAACATCACATAGGTACACATGCATATAGGTGCCGCAAGGATGAATCATCTCATATATATATCAAAATCATAAGTGTCATGATACAATGATGTCAAATACATATGGCTACCATCACCGGAAGGTGTCATCATACAAAATGGTACAAAACACTGATACATAGGGAGCCCTCTAAGGCTATGATGAACTCCCTCCCTCAGAGCCGGTTGGCCTCGATGAAGTCTAAGCCTTGGAAGGACTTGCCCTAGGATCATCTCTCCTATCCCCTCTATCTGGTGGTGGTGGAGGACCCATGACCTCATCGCTCGATGCTTGTCTCTTGTCCCTCCCTCCAGTGGTCATCGTTGTCCGCGATGGTCTACAGAAGCTCCTAGCCTGCTCATCTGGTGGCACCACTCCATAGTATAAGTCACTCCAGTAAGCTATCTCCTCCCCTACCTGCAAAACATAGGCGTATTTGGCCCCTATGTCCTCTATTGCCTGCCTCCTTGCCCTTAGTGTTGTCTCAACCTCTATATAGTGTTGAATAGCTTGATCCCTCTCCCGCTTAGTGTCCCTCAGCTATCTCCTACGCCTAGTTGTATCCCTCTATAGATTCCTCCCCCATCCCACATCCAACCCTCGTGTCACCCTATTCGGACAGAGGAACCCACTGATCACTCCTGCCAGCACTGCTGGTAGTGCTAATCCAGTACGTCTCATGGTATCCCAAGCCACATGTCCTGCCCTCATCTCTAGTCCTAGATCCTAAAACACTTGTCTCAGTGCATCCCTATCTCCATCTCGATCGTAAGGAACTAACTCCCCATCGATCGGTATCCTCCATATCCTATATACATCCTCTAAGGTGACTGTCATCTCACCCATCGACAAATGAAAAATACAAGTCTTTGAGTGCCATCTCTCAGCTAATGCAGTCAGCAATCCCATGTTTGCCCGAAACTCGAGCACATATAGAATATGTTGCAGGCCCATAGCCTGAACTGCTGCTCTCTCCTCGATTGTTATCTCTACTCGCAAACTCTGAGTCGACGAGAATCTCTCTCGTGACTCCAGCATAGGTAGGTCCTCCTGTAGTCAATCAAATCAACTGTGTCAATCATAGTGGCAATCCCTATTCATCACAAAATATTGTTTTTTATCCTAGTGCTTATATCTATCATATGGCGCTCTATCCTAGTGACACTCACTGTTCATCACAAAATGTTGTTTTCTATCATAGTGGTACTCCCTGTTCATCATAAAGTACTACGTGTTTTGCACTCCTTGTTCATCACAAAATGCTACTCTTTTTAGTGCTCCTTGTTCATCACAAAGTACTATGTCTTGCCATTCCCTGTTCATCACAAAGTACCTTAATCTATTTTATCCTAGGGCCTCTTCTTGAGTGTACCCTCTTGAGTAGTTTCCTAATTGACAACGTATGTTCTATCACAGAATTGTCAATCCTAGCCCTATCTGCTATTCTGGTCTTCCCTAGAGGACCTGCTTGAGTGAATCCTCTCAGCAGCTTATCCAATCAACAACATATGTTCATCACAGAACTGTCGATTTGGCCTTGAAGACATAAACATGCTTTCATTACATAAACACACTTACATATTGCACAGACGTGCCTGACACAAACACAGACGCACCTAGCTAACCTAAATGCGCCTAGCACCAGCACAGAAGCGCCCCGACATTTTTTGACCTTGTTTGACATATCCTAAAATGCATTAAATTTCCTACCTAGCATGCATTAATGACAACATTTATTGCGACAAAGTATAAGGAGGTTTTACGGTACTCACCGGCTCTCCTGCATCTGCTGGCCTCTCAAATTGGCGAACGTGGTCGAATCTATGCACCATTGCCATCGCTGCTGACTGATGTTGCTCTATTCTCTCTCTGCACTCTGATCTCTTGGAGGTGTGGATGACAATGAGGGTGTATTCCCCTCGTAGTCTATCTTATAGAATACCCTAGCCCTAGCCCTAGCCCTAACTCGGGTCTCCCATGTCAGTCTTCATTATCCCATGACTCTGTCACTCTATTCTATCCCGTCTTTCTTATCAAGAGATTGTCTGCGATCTTTCCAGACATTTTCATCCAATCTCTTGAGGGGGCATATCATTCCCATCTTGGGGCAACTTTGTATCAAGTTCATATTATCTTCTTTGAAACAATGCGACAAGCTGCATTGTCTCAAAGAGGGACAAAATGTAGAAACCTAAAATTGTCTTGTCTAATTAAATAAATATTTTTATTTATTTAATTATTTTAAGCCTAATTCTTCTATTAATTAAATAAATCTTTATTTATTTAATTAATTCATTTATCCTCTTCTAGCCTTATTTCCCATTTAAATAAATACATTTATTTATTTAAATTACCCTTTCTTAAATTAAATAAATATTTTATTTATTTAATTGATACATATTCTTCTATTAATTGAATGAATCTTTATTTATTTATTTAATTAATTAGCCTTTTCCACTCATGACACATGTCATTCATCTCTTAATTCATACACTACCTACCCTTTCATTATTTTATTATTTCTCTACCTACCCTCTAATCTTAGCCGACCATTTATCTTTTACACCTCACAATCTTATCCCTCCATTTCATATGGTGTCTTCTATATAAGGAGATGCTTCCTTCATTATCAACCCTGATCAATTGACTACCCGACTACGCTTTCGAACTTTCATATGCGATCAAGCCTACTTGCAACCACATTTCTGTTATTTGTTGAGCTCTTGTGCACATATAAAATCTGAGAGCAAATATATCAAGCAAGATCAATGGAGATAGGAAGAATGGAGATCCAAACCCTATTGGACATGTGATGGTATAATCTTTGTGATTTCATTTGATTTGCATTGTCTTAGGTAATCTTCATATGTTATGGTGGATCTTTGTTGATTGTTAGGCTAGGGTTTTGTGGTTGAATTCATTTAGTCTTTCAATATTGTTGTTTCCACTTTTCACCATATACAAGCATAAAAATCTTGAAGAAGCTTGGTCTGGTAGAAAGCCCAATTTGCAGAATTTAAGAATTTTTGGTTCTATGGATTATGTTCACAAACCTAAGGAGAAAAGACAAAAATTAGATGCTAAATCTTCTCCTTTTATTTTTGTTGGTTATGATGAAAATACTAAAGGTTATAGAGTTTACAATCCTATTACTAACAAATTAAAAGTTGCAAGAGATGTTTGTATTGTAGAAAAAAGGCATTCATGATTGTTCTAAAGTGGAAGATGATGAACTTGCTCAAAGCAAAGTTGTGCTTGTGGAGGACCAACCTCCTTCTCTTAACCCTACTCCTAATGCATCTCTTTCTATTCCTTCTAGTGCTAGTGATGATGATAATAATAACTCTACTCCTCATGACTCTTCTTCGAGTGATGAATCCATCACTTCTAAAAGAAGACCTAAATGGTTTAAATCTTTAATTCAAGATAGTGATGAATACTTAGCTAGAATGGATAGACTTCAAACTAGAAGAGTTAATTATTGTAATTATGCTTTAATGTCTACTAGATTATGAATTCTAATGATCCTAAAACATTTGGTCAAGATAAAAATCAACCACATTGGCAAAAAGCAATGAAGGCTCAGAATATGATACTTTAATTTTTAACCAAACTTGGGATTTAGTTCCCTTGTCTCATGGTAAAAATCTTGTTTCTTGCAAATGGCTTTATAAAACTAAATTGAATGCTAATAATCAGGTTAGTAAATTTAAAGCGAGATTAGTTGCTAGATGTTTTTCTCAAATTGAATGCTTAGATTATACTAAAACTTTTGATCCTATTGCTAAAATACCTACAATTAAACTTGTGCTTGCTTTAGCTTCTAGAATGAATTGGCCTATTCACCAAATGGATGTTAAAAGTGTTTTTCTAAATGGTGATTTACATGAGGAAATTTATATGTCTCAATCTCTTGGTTTTGTTAAGGAAGGTAATGAACATTTAGTTTGCAAGTTAAGGAAATCAATTTATGATTTAAACCAATCTCCTAGGGAATGGTATTCTAAGATTAATGCATTCTTTCTTTCTCAAGGTTTCATTAGAAGTAAAACCGATCCACATTTGTATATTAAACATAGTGAAGATGACATTGTGATTAATATTTTATATGTAGATGATTTAATTCTAACTTCAAGTTCCAATAATTTAATTTTTGAAAGTAAGTTTCAACACAATCAAAAATTTCAAATGACTGATTTAGGTCTTTTACATTATTTCTTAGGAATGCAAATTTGGCAAACCTCTAAAAGAATTTTCTTATCTGAAAATAAATATGCTCAAGATCTCATATATAAGTTTAAAATGAATGATGCTAACCATGTTTCAATTTCTATTGAATTAGGCACTAAGTTAATGCTTGATATGCAAACTCCACTTGTTGATCCTACTTTGTATAGACAATTAGTTCGAAGTTTGAATTATTTAACTCTTAATAGACCAGCTATTGCTTATAGTGTTGGTTTGGTTTCAAGATTCATGTCTAAACCTCAACAAACACACTTTAAAGTTGCTAAAATAATTTTAAGATATATTAAAGGAACTATTAATGTAGGTTTGCTTTATGATGCAAATTCTGATTTTACTTTAAAAGGTTTTACTAATTCCGATCTAGGTGGAGATCCCAATGATGGGAAATCTACTTGTGTTTATTGTTTTTTTGTTGGTTTAGGAGCAATTTCTTGGAATAGTAAAAGGAAGCAATCTACCTCTCTTGGATCCACTGAAGCTAAGTACAAAGGATGCACTAATGCTTCTAAAGAAGCCTTGTGGCTTAGAAGACTACTTGAAGATTTGGGTCTACCTCAACATGAACCAACTCCTTTGTATTGTGACAACCAAAGTGTCATTGCCTTAGCTAAAAATCCAGTTTTTCATGAAAGGACAAAACACATTGCTCTCCAACACCACTTTATTAGAGAACAAATTGAAGACAAACAAGTTTCACTACTCTATTGCAAGGGGGAAGACCAAGTTGCATATATTTTGACCAAGCCACTTTGTAAAGAGAAATTCCAATTTCATTGTAAAATCTTGGTTTGCAACCCATTGAAGGGTTTGATGTAAACTCCCCAAGTAAATCTTAAGGGGGGGTGTTAAAATATTTAATCTTTACTTGGCTTAGGTTTATTTGTATTTAGTTTAGGATATTCCTTTGGATTCCCTACATGTAATTTGTCCTCTAGTACATGTGTGAGGACAAGTTCTTTCTCTTATTTTCCTTTATTAAGGAATATTAGATTTCCTCCTTAAGAGGATGTGGACACATGACACACACATTTTATGAATGGTGGCATTCATAGATTTGGGAGTTGTTTTGTAACTCCTCTCCTCATCTCTATTTAAGAGATGTCTCCTCTTTCAGTTCTTCTAAATGACATTATTGTAAAGAGCTCTCTCTCTCTCTCTCTCTCTCTCTCTCTCTCTCTCTCTCTCTCTCTCTCACACACACACACACACACACACATTTTAGGTATTGCCTCATTCATAATAACACAAGGGGTTTTTCTTTGCTTTTCCCCTTTCAAAAGTTCTTGTGCCTCCTTCTTCACATTTGGGTGATTGCTCCAAGGTTTCTGCATTTCTCTTGGTAACATTTACTTCATCAATAAACTTACTTGGATTTTGTTTTTCTTTCCTTGCTCTTGCTCTTGTATGTGGAGAACATTAGCCCATGGATATTACTAGTCATCTCACTTTACAATTCTTTGTGTTGTTGAAACCTATGAAAATTGTATCCAAATTGACTGCGATTATGAATCCTCAAGTGCTAGATCCATGAATGTGTCTTTTTGAAATATTTCAATTATTGTTAATGCATTTTCTTAGTATATAAAGAATTTTCAATAATCCTTTCAAAATATTAATTATATAATGAATTATAAAAAAAAGGAAAATGATTGTTAAATTAATTATTTAGAAATATAAATATTATGTAAAGAAAATGTTGTATTATGTAAAAATATAAGAAATTGGTATAATTAAGAAAATATATCTATTCCTACTAAAGTCAGAAACATCTCATATTTAATATTGACTCCTAGTGGAAAAATGCAATATTAAAAGAAAAAGGCATGTTATTTGATCATTGTGTCACATTGAAAAGATAAAGACAATAATATAGAGAAAATTGAAATTTTCAAACCCTTGTTTTAAAGATATTTGACTTGTATTTACTTGGAGATTTCTTTGGTAGATTTGATTGCTTGTAGAGAGAAAACAAATTGTGAAGAGGTATCTTTTGGTTTTTATAAAAAAATATATTGAAATATCAAAGTGATAATTTTTTTTCTACCAATTTTCTTTTTTAAATTTTGAAGTTGGAATGTGTGTGGAAAAGCATGTTGTTGGATAGATTTGGGTAAAAATAAAAATGGCATTCTTACAATTCTAATTGGGGTATTTTCTTAATTTGGATGAAAAATATATGAATTTGTTCTTTACCCCTATTTATTATTTTTGAAAATGTGTGATTAGGTAGATTTAGAGCAAAAAGGTATTCTTAGAATTTTGATATTTTAAGTTTTAAAAAAAAAATGAGAAATTTAGGGAAAGATGCTTCAAGATCCATCAAATAGACGTTGGATATTTTGGAAAATGATTATTCTGCCTAGTTGAATTTTGGTGAATTTGAAAAGTGTTTATTATGTGGATTTATGTATTCTTCTACAAGTTTTAATTCATATGTGCTTGAGAAGTGTGTTTTAATGAAAAACTATTGTATACCTATTATTAGGTTCTTTGAAGAAAATGAACCTCTAATTGTATAGGATAGGGAATATCCATAGAGGGCTAAGGATGTTGGGATTAAGGTGTCTCAACCTTAGCAAATTTTTACATTGATTTTGCATTCATTTATTTATTATTTGCTTACAAATGTCTAGTCATCTAGTGGGAACCATAAGCTTGGTGTCAACCTACTTATTGATGACTATATGACACATGTTGCACACGTGGAGATAGGCATCCCACTTTGAGAATATTGACAAGTGTCAGCCCATGATAGATTCTATTACATATTGGACAAGTGGGGGGAGATACCTTTTGCATGGAGAAGGTGGGTGCCTGAGTTGGGTTATGACGAGTTGTAATAGAATAAGCTAATATTAGTCATTTATGATAGATTCCCTTACAACATTGTAAGTTATGATGGTTGTAAGATGTGTAAGAGCATTTGTCATACCTCGAAATAGTAAATTTTGGGTGCCCAAATTAGGAGGTTTGAATGGGGAGTCATTTGGAGACATACATGTGTCATTTGCATGTTTTTTGGTAGCCGAATAATAGGGCCAAATGCTTTGCATGACCTCATCTTCTTGTTCCATCTAGAAGCTTCCTTTGTTGTTGTATTTCTCTATAAAAGGTAACCTTGGAGAGTATTAGTTATGTGATGTTTGTAGGTGAAGTGTTATGCTAGCAAAATTAGTCAAGATTGTGGTTAGTTGTAGACTCTTGTTGAAGAAGCTAAGTGCTTATATAGTATTGTAAGAAATTGATTACTAGAATACAAAGTATTGTGCTTTTGGAGTGTGGGGTTTTCCACTCAAAAGGGTTTTCCTCACAATATATCTTGTGTTCATTGTGTTTATCTTTATGCATGTTTATTATCTACTTGTGAATGTGTTTCTGACTCTGTAATAGAAGACCTGTAAAGAAAATTTGCACTATCTCCCCCACTAAATTAGCGGTAGAAAGCATTTTCCTCACCTTAGCTTCCTTTCAAAGGACTAGTTTGTTCATGAGTGGTCTCATCCTATCTTTTCCAACTTCAACCTCTCCACAACCTCCCCATTGAGGAGCTCCGAGTTGGCCATATTCTAGTGGATTCTTGCACTTGGCTCTAGTTATTTCTCTTATTTGTGCCCCATAGGTATCTATAGAAAACAAGAATGAAGAAGAGGGTTTCGTTACTAGTTGGAGCCTCTCATTGATTGCTCTAGGCCTATTGACTCCCTCCTCTCACTATTGATATAGCTCTCACTGTTTAGACAACCGTCTTTTTATTTTATCTTAATATTTGAACTTCATCTCACATCAACTTTGAAAATATACCTTCTAACATCTTATTTTTTATAAATAATACTTGATATTTCTCTACTATAATATATAAAATAATGCAACCCTATTATTTATATATACACCGACCTTGTCTCATGTGATAATGTTATATCTTCTTGAATGATTTAATAGTATTACTTCTTTTGTACTATTAATGGAATGCGAATATACCAAGTAATTATGGCCTTACGATGATAGGCATTGGTTATTCGTTATGTAAGACTCTTGCATGGTGTCTTTCTCACTTGATTTTATAATAGTTTTATGAGATGTTTTTAAAAAAGATTTGGACCAGCCTGCTTGTCTGATTATGCTTGTTGCCTTGGTTTAAACTCTTGCGCAAGCATTCAAAGACAAACAAACACAGTTATAGGATAACACCAAACGAAATACAACTTTCCAGAATAATCCGGTTCTGTATTCAAGACAAGAATATAAACACATTCATGGGGGATGAATAACCTCCCCAAGCTTTTATATCCTCTTAGAAGTTGATCCACTCTTCAAACTACCTCGTAGCAGTAATGGAGGAAGCACAAGCACAAGTAAAGGTGCAGTTGCACAGAATCTCATATGTGGCACCGGCAATTCCAACAGAGAGGCACCCAATGTTTCTGCCAAACATTGATCTTCTCTGGTTACCAATCAATAATGTTCAGAGGATTCTCTTCTATAAAATCTCCCCTGAAAACCAGTATTCTTCAATAGTAGAGGGCTTAAAGAAAAGCCTCTCCTCAGTCCTGGTATATTTCTATCCGTTGGCTGGTCGCTTAGACAAGGGAGAATCGGACAGATTGGAGGTTGACTGCAATGATGCAGGGGTGGAATTTGTGGAAGCATCGATAGATATGCCCTTCTCCTTTCTGGAAAGAGATGGGTTTCAGTATAAGCCCTTTTTTCAAGACCTGGTCCCCAAGGTCCACCCTTTACAGGACCACAACTGCTCTAGATCTTTTCTCTCAGTACAGGTATGCATCTCTCTCTGTATACAGGCCAATTCAATCTCACAAGTCTTTCATTTTCTACTCCTCAATTTAGGGGGAAGGATTCAATGAATGAGTTTGTTTCAATAGTGGTTATGGTTATTGGTAGTAATTGTTCTTTTTGACTTTTTAGAATCTTAGTTGTAAAATTAAGTATTAGGAAATTTCACATTTTTAGTTAAAAGCTTAAAGTTGATGCTTTGGGTTCTGGACATCAATGATGTAGTCACATCAACTATGTCTTTATTAAATTGTCCAAAAATTTCCCAGGAAAAGTTAGATTGAACATGTCTATTAAGACATGCCTGTATCAATCTCTTTATGTTTTACCATATGATTACTCATTTCTTTGATTATTTATTTGGAACAAAAATAATGGATAAAATTCATAAAAAGAGGACCATTGCTGGGCAATGTTATAGCAGCTATTGGAAGAGGGATATCTAGTGGGTCCTTCCCCCTAATAAATAAACAAATTGCTTCTTTTTTTTATGGAGAATTGTTCATCCTCTTCAGCTAAGAGCAAGGACTGGGGGATATCCACTCTTCTGGATTCGTTGAAGGTACGATCTGGGCATCATCCCTTATGGTGTCAAAGGCTTGCACTCAGCAAGACTTGATCCTTGGTGGACTCATTAAGAACCTTTATACTTTTTTATTGAAAGTCAAGAGATACTTATGATGTCAGAGCCTTACACTCAACAAGACTTGATCTTTTTTTCATTTTCACAAATCACATCAATAAAACACTCTCATACATAATCCATACCTTAATTTGATTTTTCAAAAAAGATTTTTTTAACTTCTTTACATCATTGATATCCAAAATCTCAAACAATAACTTTAATCTCCTAACTGAACTATAAAAATCTGCTGAAATTAAACTCAACTAACCATTTTAAAATTCTAAACTGTTCTGAGATGGCTCTGCTGACAACGATGAAAACAAAGTTTTTGCTGCACTACCAGCAATATTATCGCTCTTCTTCTGCTTTTGGTATTGCTCTATCAAAATGCAGGATATTTCAGCTCAGTATGTTGCTGATCTGAACTGTTAATCATTCTCTGATCAGCCAATTGCTGGCTACTGTTGATTTTTGTACTATTATGTATAACTATTTGTATCTCTTGACTTTCAATAAAAAAGTGTGTATATATATATATATATTTCAGTAACTGGTATGTGAACGTTCAATGGTGATTGCAGGTTACATGTTTTCAGGGAGAGGGAATATGCATAGGAACTACCCTTCATCACATTATAGCAGATGGAAACTCGTATTGGAATTTCATGAAATCATGGGCAGAGATTAGCAGAGGCCTTCCTGTGTCAAAACCTCCTCTACACAGCAGAGAACTCTTCAAACTAGAAATAAAGAAACCCGTTTCTATTTCCTTCAAACCCCATGAAATAGAAATCAATGGAATCAAAGGGGCGCAAATTTACAAGTTTCTACCAGACGATTTGCAGGCAGTGCAGGAAAAAACAACGAGCGCCGAAGAGACTCAAAAGAATCTCGAGTTATGGTTAGGTCAGAAAACAGACGTACTATATTCAACCTTCTGCTTTACAGAAGAGAACATCAGAGCCTTGAAAAAACAGAGCGGGGCTATGAGCTCCTTAGTAGCAGTGGCTGCGCACTTCTGGAGAAGCGTGATGATTGCTCAGCAATTGTCAGATGAAGAGCATGTTATATTCGGCATGCTGGCTGATTGCAGAGGGCGTGTGAAGCCCCCATTGCCCCCCTCTTACTTTGGTAACTGCTTATCCATGGGTGTTGTGCGAACAACTGCTAAAACTCTGCTTTCAAACAACCTCTGCTTCGCTGCAGGGCTTATACAGGAGCTCGTCAATTCCTGTACCTCAGAAACTCAGATTAACAATATGATAGACTGGCTGGATTCTCCTGATAGCGGTTTTCTGTCTTTGTATAAGGATTTCGGACCTGTTTATGGCAGCAATGTGGTAAGCTCCCACAGGTTCCCAGTTTATGAGATTGATCATGGGTGGGGAAGGCCGTTGAATGTGCAGGCTGCATCCATGAATGAAAATGGAGCCATGGTTTTGTTTGGCGCAAATGATGGCGGAGGAAGTATACTTGTCTCCACTCGCCTTCCCCGCGATCAAATGGATACCTTAACTCAGCTTCTCCCTGTCTCTCTTTGATTTTTCTTTTGTTTTGAGAGGAATAGTAAAAGATTCAATCTTTCGTTTCTTCATTCAACGACTTTAATAAATAAATTAATTATAGGTAGTAATAATATTAATATTTAATAAAGAATAAAATTGATTTATGTGATTGTAAAAGTATAATTGAAAGTTAGAGTAGAAGTTCAAAGAAATATATCTATCTATCATAACTGAAATTTTATTCTTTCATGTTATCATATTGCAATCTTTTAAATAAGGTATCTATTGGTGTATAAACAGTGTCAGTGTTTTAAATAAGGCATATTTCATGTTATTATGTTGTCATAAGGTTCTTTCATGTTATCATATTGCAATATTTTAAATAAAGTATATACATCCTTGTATATTTCATATTGTCAAACACCTCCATCATTTCACCTAGTTAAAATGAAACATATTTTGTATGCAATCCTTGCATATGAAAGAATAAATATGGAATGATAGAGATAAAGAGGTGAAGGGATATAGATATAGAGGTCTAGGAAGAGGGAAAGAGGGAGAGAGATATGGATGAATAGAGAGAGGGAGATAGATAGATGAAAATATAGAGAGTTGTAGGGAGAGAAAGAGATACAAGGAAGTGAGGGATATAGAGGTATAGTGGAAGAAAGAGATAGAGTGATAGGGAGATAGAGAGATATAGAGATATAGATGGTGAGATAGAGGGAAAGAGATGGGTAGAGAAGGGGAGATAGCTCAAAATATAGAGAGGGAGAGATATAAATAGAGGGTGATATAGAGATAGGGAAATAGAGGTAGAGAAAGACATGGATAGAAAGAGATAGAGAGGAGTGAGAGGGAGATAGAGAGAGAAATGGATATAGAGAAATAGAGATAAAGATAAAGAGTAGGAGAGATGGAGTTGATTATAGGGAGAGGGAGGGAGTGATATAGATAGATGGAGATGGAGAGAGGAAAGATTGGGGGAGATCTATAGAAATAGAGTAGGAGAGATGGAGTGAATGAGAGAGAGAGGGGGGGAGTGATATAGATAGAGGGAGATATAGAAAGATAGAGAGAGGTAGATAGAGCTAGAGAGATATGGATAGAAAGAGATAAAGAGGAGCAACAGGGAGATAGAGAGATAGATATATAGAGTAGGATAGATGGAGTTAATAAGAGAGGTAGAGATAATGAGATATAGATAGAGAGGGAGGGTGGAGATTGAGAGATAATAAGGTGATAAAGACAAGTAATAAAGAGAGAGACATCAAGAGGGATAGATAGATGGTGGCTGCAACTCGAGCACTTCTCCTATGGGCACTGATGGTTGAGAACCTGTGTGTGTGGCTATGTGTACTATTTAAAAGCCCTCCATTAAGGATGCATTGCATGGTGTCTGCACTTACAACCCCTCTCTGACCGATCACCCACGGTTGCAAAACCCTAGCCCATGACTGTATTTTTTACAAGATCAGAGCGAGGGATTAAAAGGGTCTGCTCAGAGGTTTTCATCTGCTTCACCTCTTCTTCTTCCCCAAGATCATGGGTGCTATTAGGAAGATCAAGCCTTTGTCGTTCCTACCCATGACGACGCTACACATGATGTCGGCAAGATGAGGACTAACACTGCATGGGATGCCCACCCTAGGTGCCGTTGGCGGCCTCTGCTTCCTTAGACAAGGGTGTGACCTATAATTCTAATCTCCCCTCCCAAGTCAATCACTTCTCTTGTTGTTTCAGTTTTTCTAAGGGAGTTGAAAAATGAAGCATCTAAGTGTGAAGCTTTCTTTTTCGTCAAGGGTTTATTTAGATATTTCACTTAATTATGGCCCAGCCTCCCATAATTGGACAATTAAAACTCTATTGCTTGGAAATACTGAATGAAAAGAAATTTGGAAATTTATCCCTGCATGTGTGGTTTTTTAATTGCAGTGTTTGAGTATGCAAAAGATTGGGAGGAACACTAAGTTTGGGGGCAACATATACTCCTTCTTAAACCTTGGTACCCAAACTTTAATCCCTTCACTGAATCTTCAAAGGTGAAGCTATTTGGGTTAGGCTACCAAACCTCTCATTGCACTTCTAGTTTGAAGCTTGCTTTGAAGCAATTGACAACACTTTGGGCTATTTCTTAGCAATTGATTCGGATACTATAAATTTCGCTCACACAAACTTCACACAAATACTTCCTACCTACCAATATCACCTTCAAGTTGGATGGGCATTGCTAGTCACAATCATTAGATTAAAAATGTTTTCCCTTTTCATGTAAGCAATATTTTGACACAAGTGATATAGCCAATGATTGCCCTAGGCCCAAGAATGTTGATTGCATGGGCTCCTAGTGCATTGGCGCTCTTTCACAACATTATATGGTGAATGCTTCCCCTAAGCACATGTCCAAATAGGTGAATTTCTCAAGTCCATGATTCCTTTGGATAGTCTAGTGTCTTCCTAGCAATTTGTAGATTTGAAAATTATGCATTCATTACTTGAGTTTGATCAACAACCACACAAAGACAAATTGATGTTTGTGGTATGGTTGGCAAGCATCACGAAAACCTAGCCCGAAAAAAGGTCCCACTACTCCTATTTTTTCTTCAGCTTCTACCTACTTAGAAGATGGTAGTAATGATGAGTGGAAGGAGGTGAAAAAGTAAAATAATTCTTGCAGTCCTTCATCTTCATGGAAGTTGGCCACAACATGCAGCTTCGCTGTCACACCAAAAGTGGTGGCAAAATATAAAAAACTAAATTAATTATTTTGAAATTTCAATGTGATAATTTTTTTTCTACCAAAACTTCTTTTTTTTTGTCAAATTGGAATATGAGTGGAAAAGCATGTTGTTAGGTAGATTCAGGGAAAAAAAATGGCATTCACAATTTCAATTGTGCATTTTCTTAATTTTGTTGAAAAATAATGAATTTGTTCTTTAGTCTTTTTTTTTTTTTTGCAAAAATATATATATTTGAAAAAGTATGATTAGGTAGATTTAGAGAAACAAAGTATTCTTAGAGTTTTGATATTTTAAATTTTTCAAAAAATTGAGAAATTTTGGGAGAGATGCTTCAAGATCTATTAGACAGACGTTGGATATATTGGAAAATGATTATTTCACCTTGTTAAATTTTGGTGAACTTGAAAAGTGTTTATTATGTGGATTTATGTATTTTTGTATGAGTTTTAATTTGTACATGCTTGAGAAGTTTGTTTCATGAAAAACTATTGTATACCTATTATTGGGCTCTTTGAAGAAAATGAACCCTTAAATTGTATAGGATAGGGAATATCCATAGAGAGCTAGGGATATTGGGATTAAGGTGTCTCAACCTTTGCAAATCCTAACATTGATTTTGCATTTATTTATAAATATTATTTTATTTATTATTTTCCTACAAATATCTAGTCATCTAGTGGGACCCACATGCTTGTTGTCATCCTACTTGGTGATGACTGCATCACACATATGTTGCACATGTAGAGGTAGGCATCCCACTTTGAGAATCTTGACAAGTGTCAGCCTATGACAGATTCTATGACATATTGGACAAGTAGCAGGAGATACCTTTTTCATGTAGAAAGTGGGTGCCCAAGTTGGGCTATGATGAGTTGTAAGAGAATAAGCTAGTATTAGTCATTTATGATGGATTCTCTTACAACATTAAAAAATATGATGGTTGTAAGATGCATAAGAGCATTTGCCATACCTTGAAATAGTAAATTTAGGGTGCCTAACTTAGAAGGTTTGAATGGGGAGTCTTTGAAGACATATATGTGTCATTTACATGCTTTTTGGTGGCCAAAAAATAGGGACAAATTCTTTGCACGACCCATCTTCTTGCTTCACCTAGAAGCTTCCTTTGTTGTTGTATTTCTCTATAAAAGGTAGCCTTGGAGAGTATTAGTTATGTGATATTTACAGGTGAAGTGTTATGTCACCAGAATTAATCTAGATTGTGGGTTGTTAGTTGTCGACTCCTATTGAAAAAGCTAAGAGTTGATATTGTATTGTAATAATTTGACTACTGGAATACAAAGTATTGTGCTTTTGGAGTGTGGGGTTTTCCACCCAAAAGGGTTTTCCCCACGATATATCTTGTGTTCATTGTGTTTATCTTTATGCATGTTTATTATCTACTTGTGAATGTGTTTTCGATTCTGTAATAGAAGATTTGTAAAGAAAATTTGCACTATCTCCCCCACTAGATTATAGTGTTAGGAAGCATTTTCCACACCTTAGCTTCCTTTCAAAGGACTAGTTTGTTCATGAGTGGTCTCATCCCATCTTTCCCACCGTCAACCTCTCCACAACCTCACATTTAAGGAGCTCCATATTCTAGTGGATTCTTGCACTTGGCTCTAGTTATTTCTCTTATTTGTGCCCCTAACTACCTATAGAAAACGAGAACGAAGAAGAAAGTTTCATTACTAGTTGGAGCCTTTCATTGATTGCTCTAGGCGTGTTGACTCCCTCCTCTCACTATTGATGTAGTTGTCATTGTTTAGACAATTGTCTTTTTATTTTATCCCATTGTTTGAGCTTCACTTTACATCGACTTTAAGAATATACCTTCTAACATCTAATTTTTTATAAATAATATTCTGTTTTATAATATATAAAATAATACAACCGTATTATTCATATATATAAAAACCTTGTATATGTGATAATGTTATATCCTCCTTGAATGATTTAATAGTTCTACTTCTTTTGTAGTCTTTATGGAATGCGAATATACCAAGTAATTATGGCCTTATGATGATAGGCATCGGTTATGTGAGACTCTTGCATAGTGTCTTTCTCACTTGATTTTATAATAATTTTATGAGATGTTTTAAAAATGATTTGGACCAGCCTGCTTGTTGCCTTGGTTTAAACTCTTACGCAAGCATTCAAATACAAACAAACGCAGTTATAGGGTAAACACCAAACGAATTACAACTTTCGAGGATAATCTGATTCTGTATTCAGGATAAGAAGATGGACACATTCATGGGGAGTGAATAAACTCCCCAAGCTTTTATATCCTCTTAGAAGTTGATCAACTCTGCAAACTACCTCGTAGAAATAATGGAAGAAGCACAAGCACAAGTAAAGGTGCAGAGAATCTCAAGTGTGGCACCGGTGATCCCAACAGAGAGGCACCCAATGTTTCTGGCAAACATTGATCTTCTCTGGTTACCAGTCAATAATGTTCAGAGGATTCTCTTCTATAGAATTCCACCTGAAAACCAATACCCTTCAATAGTGGAGAGCTTAAAGAAAAGCCTCTCCTCAGTCCTGGTGTATTTCTATCCATTGGCTGGACGGTTAGACAAGGGAGAATCGGGCAGATTGGAGGTTGACTACAATGATGAAGGGGTGGAATTTGTGGAAGCATCAATAGATATACCCTTCTCCTTTCTGGAAAGAGATGGGTTTCAGTATATGCCCTTTTTTCAAGACCTTGTCCCCAAGGTCAACCCTTTACAGGACCTGGTCCCCAAGGTCGACCCTTTACAGGACCACAACTGCCCTAGATCGTTTCTCTCGGTACAAGTATGCATCTCTCTCTGTATATAGAAGAATACAATCTTATAAGTCTTTTCACTTAGGGGAAAGGATTCATTTGTTTCAATAGTGGTTATATGGTTAGGGTTAGTAATTGTTCTTTAAATTGTAGATTAAAAGTGTTGGAATGAATAAATTAATTATCAAGTGTCGAAACAGAGCATGCCATCACCAGCCATCCAGCCGTCTTCAGCCGACTCTAGCCGTCCACGTGATTCACGCCATGCTTTCTCACCTGTTCACAATAAATTCTTTATCTTAGAACTCATATCTACAGTGTGCACCGAATTTAATATGTATTTGGCTATTTATTGAATAGACTGAGCCTGAATTCCTCAGAGCTCTTTTATGGGTTTCTTTCCTGATGTCAGAGCCACGGAGGGAAGCTTGGTAGCGTTCCAGTTGATGAGTGTTATGCTCAGTTTTTTTTCTTTCTATTGTTCTCCGTTTTCAACAAGTATTAGGAAAATGATATCTTAATTTCACATCTGTCAAAGCTTCTAAATGGTGAATTAGATTTTTTCAAAATATGATACATTTTGATTGGTTAATTAAAAGTTTAAAGTTAATGTTTTGGGTTCCTAATATCAATAATGTAGTCACCTCAATTATGTTTTCATTAAATTGTCCAAAAATTCCTTAGATTGAAACATGTCTATTGAGCATCAATTTATCAATCACTTTATGCTTTATCATATGATTAGTTATTTCTTTGATGTGATTTGAAGAAATGGATATTTTATGTCCATTTATTTCGTACAAACATAATTGATAAAAGTCATAAATAAAGGACCATTGTTGTACACTCCCATAGCAGCTATTGGAAGATGGATATCTAGTGGGCCCTTTCCCCTAATAAATTAACAAATTCCTTTTCTTTCTTTTTTTTTTAAGGATTATTCATTCCTTTCAGCTAGGAGCCAAGGACTGATGTGTATCCATTCTATCTAATTTGCCCAGGGCACGATCCTTGCATCATCCCGTATGATATCAGTGACATGCACTCTGCAAGACTTGATCTCTAGTGGGTTCATTAAGAACCTTTCAACTTCACCAAAAGACCAAGGGCCCAATAGATCCCAACCTCATCCCTTGTCATATCAAAACTTTACACTTAACAATTCATTTTCACAAATTGCATCAATCAAACACTATGATGAATAAAACAATCCATAATCCATACCTTAATTTAATTTTTAAACATAATTAATACAGCTATATCATTAATATCCAAATCTCAAACAATAACTTTAATCTTCTAACTCAACTATGAAGATGCGCTGAAATTAAATTCAGCTAACCATTTCAAAATTCTAAACTGTTCTGAGATGGCTCTGCTGGCAACGAAGAAAACAAAGTTTTTGCTGCACTACCAGCAGTATTAGTGATCTTATTCTTCTGCTTTTGATATTGCTGTATCAGTATCTAAAATATTTCAGCTCAGTATGTTGTTGATCTGAACTGTTAGTCATTCTTTGATAAGCCACTTTTGGCTGTTGCTGTTTGCTAGCCACAGTACTATTTGTATCTCTTGACTTCGAAAGTACATATATATTTTTTAGTTTTTTTCCTTAACTGTTATGTGAACGTTCAATGGTGATTGCAGGTTACCTGTTTTCAGGGAGAGGGAATGTGCATAGGAACTACCCTTCATCACATTATAGCAGACGGAAAATCATATTGGAATTTCATGAAATCATGGGCAGAGGTTAGCAGAGGGCTCCCTGTGTCAAACCCTCCTCTGCACAGCAGACAACTCTTCAAAGTAGAAAACAAGAAACCCATTACTATTTCCTACAAACCCCATGAGATAGAAATCAATGGAATCAAAGGGGCACAAATTTTCAAGTTTTTACCAGACGATTTGCAGGCAGTGCAGGAAAAAACAACGAGCGCCGAAGAGACTCAAAAGATTCTTGAGTTATGGTTATGTCAGAAAACAGAAGTAGTATACTCAACCTTCTGCTTTACAGAAGAGAACATCAGAGCCTTGAAAAAACAGAGCGGGGCTGTGAGTTCCTTAGTAGCAGTGGCCGCCCACTTCTGGAGAAGCGTGATGATTGCTCGTGAAGTGCCAGATGAAGACCATGTTATATTCAGTGTGCTGGCTGATTGCAGAGGACGTGTGAAGCCCCCATTGCCCACCTCTTACTTTGGTAACTGTTTATCCATGGGTGTTGTGCGAACAACTGCTAAAACTCTGCTTTCAAACAACCTCTGCTTCGCTGCAGGGCTTATACAGGAGCTCATCAATTCCTGTACCTCAGAAACTCATATTAACAATATGATAGACTGGCTGGATTCTCCTGATAGCGGTTTTCTGTCTTTAATTAATGAATTAGGAAGTGTTTATGGCACCAATGTCATAAGCTCCCACAGGTTCCCAGTTTATGAGATTGATTATGGATGGGGAAGGCCATTGAATGTGCTGGCTGCATCCATGAATGAGAATGGGTCCATGGTTTTGTTTGGTGCAAATGATGGCGGAGGAAGTATACATGTCTCCACTCGCCTTCCCCGAGATCAAATGGACACCTTAACTCGGCATGTCTCTGTCTCTCATTGATTTTTCTTTTGTTCGAGAGGAATAGTAAAAGATTCAATCTTTCGTTTCTTCATTCAACCACTTTTTGTAAATGAATTAATAATATTTAAATGCATGAAAATTGTATTCAATACTTTTTTCATCAATGTTTAGGATCTCCTCATCAGAATGAAGATATGATTGTAGAAGTATAAATGAAAATTAAAGTAGAAGTACAAAGAAATATATATGTATCCATCCTAACTAAAAATTTCTTCTTTCATGTTATCATTTTGTAATCTTTTAAATAAGATATCTATTGACCTCTTCTAAACCGATTTTAAAATTGTGAAGAAAGATAAGTACTTTTCTCTTATCATTACCTAGTAAGACACTAATTTGATGTATGTGACCCTCCGGAGATGTCTACATGGAGAGTCATTTCTTATTTAAAGTATCCATTGACATAAACAATATACATAAATGGAATCCCTCTTTTTAAAGCATCCTTGTTTATCTCATACGGTGTACAAACACCTCCATCATTTCACCCACTTAAAATGAAACATATTTTGTATACAATCCTTACATATGGAAGAATAAATATTAGAGTGCTAGAGATAAAGAGGTGAAGAGATATAGATATAGAGGTGTGTGTGTGTGTGTGTGTGTGTGTGTGTGTGTGTGTGAGAGAGAGAGAGAGAGAGAGAGTGTGTGTGTGTGTGAGAGTGAGAGAGAGAGAGAGAGAGAGAGAGAGAGTGTGTGTGTGTGTGTGTGTGTGTGAGAGAGAGAGAGAGAGAGAGAGAGATGGTGAGATGGAAGGAAAGAGATAGGTAGAGAACAAAGAGAGAAAGGGAGATAGCTCAAAATATAGAGAGGGGGAGATATAGATAGAGGGCGGTATAGAGATAGGTAATTAGAGGTAGAGAAGGACATGGATAGAAAGAGATAGAGAGGAGTGAGGAGATAGAGAGAGAGAAATGGATATAGAAAAATAGAGATTTAAAGATACAAAGTAGGAGAGATGGAGTTGATTGTAGGGAGCGGGAGGGAGTGATATAGATAGATGGAGATGGAGAGAGGAAAGATTGGGGGAGATCTAGAGAAATAGAGTAGGAGAGATGGATGGAGATATGGAGTGAATGAGAAACAGAGGGAGAGAGTGATATAGATAGAGGGAAATATAGAGAGATAGAGAGAGGTAGATAGAGCTAGAGAGATATGGATAGAAAGAGATAAAGAGGAGCATGGGGGAGATAGAGAGATATATATAGAGTAGGATAGATGGAGTTAATAAGAGAGGTAGGGATAATGAGAGATAGATAGAGATGTGGGGTGGAGATAGGGATATGGGGAGGTAGAGATAGAGGGGGAATGAGTGAGAGATAAATAAGGTGACATAGACAAGTAATAAAGAGAGATGCATAGAGAGAGGGATAGATAGATCGAGGGAAAGTTAGGGAGATAGAAATACAAATTTATAGATAGGGATGGAGAGAGAGAGAGAGAGAGAGAGAGAGAGAGAGAGAGAGAGAGAGAGATACAACGATAGATATAAGTTGGAAGAAAGATTATATATATATATATATATTTGTTGTTTAATTTAATTTATATATAATATTATATTATAATTATATTTATTATTGTTGAGAATTGTAGCTAGCTCGGATACCTGACTGTTGAATTTTACTGTTGTCAATGACAATTAAAATTCCTACATGTATTATCTCTCATGCAATCCGAACCACTTAGGGTTGGGCCCAAACACATGTAACGTGAAGGCAAATGATGTAACTCAAGGCTGGGATCAAATACATGTATCTTGTAATTATATCCTGCTAAGGATAGGACAAGACCTATGTATAATGTAACTTGTGGAGAGGACAAGACCTATATATATAAATGTAACTTGTAAATGATTATTGGTCTAACCCTATATTGGGTGCTAACCTTAGATTATTATGAAATCATTTAGCAAGGCCGACCTAAGGCTTCTAGGTTAGTTGGTCACATATATATACAAAGTCATTTACAAACATTACATATACATTTTTTGGAAAATACATTCCTATCTGTCATAAGTGAGTTACTTCAACGATCAACATATTATGATTAGAGATCACCAAACATTATCTAAAGGTAGCGATCATTATTGGAATTACTTCAGCGATCAACATATTATGATCAGAGATCAACAAACATCATCTAAAGGTTGTGATCATCATTGAGGGCACATCAAACACAATCAGGGGACAACGAACACTATTAGAAGGCAACGAATATATTTGGAAGCTCAGCGAACCTTATCTGAAGCACTGCTATCACCATGGGAGACCAACATATTTCATTTAAAGGGCAGCGAACTTCATCTTTGGGACAACAACATCCAAATTGTAGATAAGTTCACTCCCTAGGTTCAAGCTATTATTGTCCATTATGTGCTGACAGCTTCAAGTGCTGAAGCATATTGTAAAATCACTTCAGATTATTGCCTAATAAACATCTGAGACTTGTTGCTAGATTTTTCACCTCCAAGAGGGAGGTTTTCCAAGGGTACTACTGTGTTATGTGTTTTTTCTTTATTATTTTTTGCTTATTGTTATCTGTCAGGTCTTAAAATTAACATGGTATTAGAGTAGGTTCCTTCTATAAAGCCTAAGTGCTTGAAGGTAGATCTTGTATTACTTCTTTTGCAAGACTAGGGCTAGCATGAATCAGCAACAAATCTGGACAATATACCTACTGGCAAATTGAGGGCATCGATGGGATGATAGCAAGAATAAGAATTCAGGTGTTCTCATTCCTCTTGTAGGGTCCACTTGGTTTAGAGATTTGCATATGATTGCCTTATTGTTATTGGTGTCTTATCTAGTGCACAAAGTTCTCTTGCTTGTTAACTACTGCTTTCATATGTCAGTTTGTGCACTTGTTTTTCAGATCTTAGTATTCCTTTAAGGGCTGCATGACTATTTTCCTAGGGTTTGTAACAATCACCCTAGTTCGAGCTTTGCTCTTGTGTTAAGAATTTGTTCTAATCCGGTATGAATTATTGAATTTATTATGCCCTACTCTTCATTTTTTAGAATGTTTTATCTCTCAGCCTATTTGATGTGGTTTGTAATTATCTGAATTGATGCTTTGGCACTTAAGACTTCAACATGTGTATTTAGATATAAATCTAGGAGTATTATGATGGATATAATAGCAAGCACAAATAGGAAGATGAATAAATTTATAGGAGATTCAGAAACATGGAACCTTAGTCATTGGTGTGGTAGGCATGTAAAGGTAAGATGTCTTAAAGTAGTCATCCTATTTAGTATATATGCCCAATGATGACCTTACTATCTTCATATTATGATCTGATCATTTATGATACTTGTTGCATAGTTCCGATGCACCGTATTCTATCTAAGTCTTGAAATGCTCAATAGTCTTGCTACTTTGGAATTATATACCCTTATGGTGTGTCTCTTGATTCGCATCAAATCTTTTATGGGTCAAGTATCTTCTGTTCTATGAGTGTTTTATGTTTGGATAAGGTTGTCATGTAGGGTTGTTGCTGCAGGAGCACCCTTCCAAGCTCTCCCTCCTTCTTGTTTTGTTGGTGTTATGCTTCTTTTGAAGCCTTTGTATATAAAATAATGAGCCATGTGCTCATAGGTCCTAGTTACGGTCCTAGTTGAGGTCTTAAGGGTTATAAGTCAAGATTGAGGATTTCTTGAAAATTGAGGGTATGTGTGCCTTGGAAGTGTTTAGGGGTCCTTTATAGCATGGTGGTGTCCTTAGGTTGGCCCAATAAGGGTCTAGGAGTCAAGAAAAGCAACATTGGGAAAGTTGCTCAAAAGTTGCAAAAGTTGCATGACAACTTTTAAAAGTTGTCAAGCAACTTTTCCACCAGGAGGTCAAAATCCTTAGTTTGGCATGGACAACCCTAATATGGACACACAGACTGAGGAGAGGGTAGTATAAGTATTTTCAAACCCTAAGTTAATGGGTTGGATGTCAGAGATTGTATGACCCAAGCAAAGTGACCTGACTGTGACTGTTTGTTGGTTACCAGTCAGTTTGAATCAAGCTACCGAGCAAGTTAATGGATTGAATTGCATACAAAAGTATGAGGAGTGTCTTATATGGTGTAAATAATTTCATTATGAGCCATTAGACTAGGTTTTTATTTGCAGGTTGTGTGTGTTGGTAAATATTTTGAAAACTGTCTTTTCACTGTCCAGTTTTGGACTGGTTTGTGCAAATGGAATCATAACTCCATTCCCCATTGTGGAATCACCATGAAACCATGGGGAATGAGAGTAGAGACCTTGTATCATAGTCCTATGCAAGCAGGGCCCTTGAAAATGCAAGGAATCCATTTGGAGACCCATTCCTAGGCGAGACTGGACAGTGCCCAATTAGGAATGGTTGTTGGTGCAAAGATCTTGGAGAGCAAGGTTGGTCAGTGGAGAGTGCACCCTTTGGAGGAGGTGTAGAGGAGTGTGTGAAGCACCACTGGTGTGAAGGAGGAGCCTCCACCAATTCATACAAGGTGGATAGAACACAAAACACCCACTGTGACCCAGACAGACCTTAAAACCCTCACAAAACCCTTAAAAACCCCAAAATTCACCCAAGGCACTGTACGGCCACTTGGAGGCCCAAAAATAGAGAAATCCTTGAGCCCTTGCCAAATGAATGGTAGTCCATTTTGGGAGTTTGGGTAGTTTGTGCGTCATTTGTGAGAGGGAGCCCTAAAGGACCAGGTAGGAGGCCTAATTGATCCTAATCCTTGTAGCCCTATTTTGTAGGCAAAACACAAAATAGTGAAATCGGTAAGGGGTTGAAAGTTTGAAACCTCTTGGGGGCACATGAATGGGTGGAAAGACCATGAATTAGACTTGATATAACCTTGCTAAGACCTAGGAAGGTGTGGAGCAAGCCAAGCCCTTATTGGCCATAGTAAGGGGTTTTGAGTCTCATGAGTAGGTGAGACCTTAGGAGCAGCATTGCAACTCATTGGTGGGTGGATTGGGCAAGGTCAGGGGATAACTCAAGCAAGGGAAGTCCTAGAGACCCTAGGGTGTGAAGATAACACCAAGTGATCCAAGGAAAGGATTTAAGAGCATAGACTAGGCTAGTCTATCCCAAACCCCATCCCATCAAATTGGTATCAGAGCAAGTCAAATATTTTTTGGACTGTGTATGTATCTATATACTGGTGAATCAGTAGGGGAGAGCAGAATGTTCACTAATGCAGAGCTGGCTAGAGAGGTAGAAGAGCAGAAGGAGAAAAATAGACTTCTTGAAGAAGCTATGAGCGAGATAAGGGATAAGCTGCAGGAAGTCCAGTGGATTAGAGGACACAAGGACCTTGGGATGAAGACACCAAGGGTAAAGGCAAGAAAACCATTGACATAGATGACATAATACCTGAACCAGATCCCTTGTTCAATGAAGAACCTTTTGTAAAGGCTATTAAGGCTTTGAACACCAAATCTTTTGAAGGATTGCCACATTTCAGTGAAAGAATGGATATTGACATTGTTATGGAATGGATTGAGGCATGGAAAACCACTTTGAGTGTGAAGGAGTGACAGAGGCTCAGAAGGTTAAAGTTGCCAAATCAAGATTAAGGGGAGCAACTTTGACATGGTGGAAGTACCTGCAAGAAGAAAGAGTTAGTATGGGGAAGCTACCTATTGCCAATTGGAAGGCCATGGTGAGTAAGATTAAGGAGAACTACTTACCAGAGGATTATGAAGTCCAACTTCATAAGAAGAGACAAGGATTGAAGCAGAAGGATCTTGATGTGGCCTCCTACACAAAGAAGTTTCAAAAGCTATGTCTTAGATCCAAAGTTCAAGAAAATGAATCTATTAAGGTGGCTAGGTATCTAAGCGGCCTAAAGTGGAACATTCAAGAGGAGATAAGCCTATGGACCCCTACCACTGTCCAGAAGTGTCATCAACTTGCTGCCAAGGTAGAAGAGAGGAACAAAAGGAAAGGAGACTCTAATAACAGGGGCAGAGGCAGAGGTAGAGATCAAGTGAATCACCAAGGTGGTTACCAAAGCAAGGCAAATGAGCAAAGGAACCAAGGAGAAGCCAAGTTAACTGAGCATGGCAGTGAAACCAATCTCAGAGGAGGACATCCTAGAGGAAGAGGTGCACAAGGTGGTCCAAATAGGGGTAGAGGTACCGGCAGAGGTAACTCCTACTTTGCAACTATGAAGTGTTACAACTGTGGTCAATTGGGACACCCGACATATAGATGCCCTAACAAGTCTACTCCATCAAACAGTGGAAAGAGGGTTGCCTATGCCCATGAAGACTCTTCAAGTAGGAAGACACCAGATGTGGACTAGATTGAATCAGAAATTGGTGAGAATCTGATGTTCAATAGGATTTTGATCATACAACCGGTTAAGGAGGAACCCAAACATAGGAGAGCATTGTTTAGGGTGAGATGCAAAGTTCTTGGTAAAGTGTGCAAGGTGATAGTTGATTCAGGCTCAACTGACAATATCATATCAGAAGAGGCAGTTAGGAAGTTGAAACTCACAAGGATACCCCACACTAATCCATACAAGGTGACATGGTTGAATCATGAGCAGAGTGTGCTAGTCAATGAATAGACTTGGGTAGAGTTTTCTATTGGAGGATACAAGGATAAGATCCTTTGTGATGTGTTACCTATGGATGCTTGTCACTTATTTCTAGGAAGACCCTGACAATTTGATAGGAAGGTGATCTATGATGGAGAGGAGAACTCCATTTCCTTTACGAAGGACAGCAAGACCTTCAAGATTCAGTCTTTGATAGAGAATGAAGAGGGAACTTCAAAGACACCTAGTGTTTTATTGGCTACTGGTAAGGATTTCTTAAACTTGCTACATGAGGAGGAGATAGTGAAGTGTGCCATCTTTGTGAAGCCAAAGGAGGAAGAAGACAAGTTGCAGGCAGAAGTACCCATGGAGGTGAAGCAAATGCTGCAAGAGTATAAAGACATAGTGAGTGATGGAACACCTGCAACACTCCCACCAAGAAGGTCCATAAGCCATCAAATAGACTTTGTTCCCGGTGCATCCTTACCTAACAAGGTTGCGTACAAGCTCACACCTGATCAGAATAAGGAGGTAGCAAGGCAAGTGCAGGAGTTATTGGAACAAGGACTGATTAAGAAGAGCATCAACCCATGCGCAGTCCCGGTAGTGCTAGCATCAAAGAAAGGAGGCAAGTGGAGACTTTGCACTGACTCAAGGGCAATAAATAGGATCACCATAAGGTATAGATTTCCTATTCCTAGAATAGAGGATTTGTTGGACTGTTTAGGAGGGGCTATGTATTTTACCAAGCTAGACCTTAAAAGTGGTTATCACCAGATAAGAATTGAGGAGGGTGATGAGTGAAAGACTGCTTTTAAGACCACAGAAGGATTGTATGAATGGCTTGTGATGCCATTTGGACTCACCAATGCTCCAAGCACCTTCATGAGGTTGATGAATGAGGTGTTAAAAGACTTCACAGGCAGATTTGTGGTGGTGTACCTAGATGACATTCTCATCTATAGCAGAACCAAAGAGGAGCACCTTGAGCATTTAAGGTTAGTCTTAGAGAGGTTGCATGAGGAGAAGTTATCCATCAACCTAGAGAAGTGTGACTTCTTGAAGAAAGAGCTGGTCTACTTAGGATTTGTAATGTCCAAGGGAAACTTGAAGATGGATCCAAGCAAAGTGGAGGCAATCTTGAATTGGCCTACACCTAAAACAGGGACTGAAGTTAGGAGTTTCCATGGATTAGCTCAATTCTATAGGAAGTTTGTGAGGAACTTTAGTGGCATATGTGCACCAGTCCTTGACACCATTAAAGAAGGCCTTAAAACTAAGTTTAAATGGACTGAGCAGGCTAACAAAGCATTTCAAATGTTGAAGCAAGAAGTAGCCACAAAACCTATCCTACTCCTACCTACTTTTGACAAGCTATTCACTTTGGAGTGTGATGCAAGTGGAATTGCAGTAGGGGGTGTATTGAGTCAAGAGGGAAGACCTGTGGCATTTTTCAGTGATGAGCTTAATGAAGCAAAGAAGAAGTACTCATCCTATGACCTAGAGTTATATGCATTAGTGCAGTCTCTAAAGAAATGGAGGCATTACCTACTTCCAAAAGAATTTGTGGTGTTCACAGACAACCAGGCATTGAGTTACATTAACACTCAAGAGAAGCTTAGCAATAGGAATTTGAAATGGATGGAATACCTCCAATCCTTCACCTTCACCATCAAGCATAAGAAGGGGCAACTTAACAAGGTGGCAGATGCATTGAGCAGGAAGTTCTTGATAGTTCAAGAACTACAGTTGCAGAGCAGAGGAATAGAAGGTTTCAAGGACCTCTATGAAGGAGATGAAAACTTCTCATCAGCTTACAAGGTTTGCAAGGAGTTTGAGAACCATTTCCATGGTGAGTATGCAGATTACACTCTCCAAAATGGTCTCTTGTTCAAAGGTAATCAGTTGTGTATACCAAGAGGATCCATGAGGGAGAACCTCATCCAAGAAAAACACAATGGTAGATTAAGTGGACACTTTGGAGTCAACAAAACCTTGGACTTAGTACAGAGGTACTACTATTGGCCAAAGTTGCCAAGAGATGTAAAGAGGTATGTAGAGAAATGTGGTGTATGCCAAAGAGCAAAGGGAGGATCAAGAAATGTTGGTCTCTATCAACCATTACCAGTCCCGAGTAGACCTTGGGAATGTATAAGCATGAACTTTGTAGTAGGACTTCCCAAGACTAAAACATGTATGGATAGCATATATGTGGTAGTAGATAGATTTTCCAAGATGAGTCATTTCATTCCATGCAAAACTACACATGATGCTAGCTATGTTGCACATCTTTTCTTCAAAGAGATTGTTAGGATACATGGACTCCCTTTAAGCATTGTTTCAGATAGGGACAGCAAGTTCATGGGCCATTTTTGGCAAACATTATGGAGGAGACTAGGAACTAACTTGTCTTTTAGCTCAACTTACCATCCACAAACAGATGGTCAAACTGAAGTCATCAATAGGGTGTTAGGCAATTTGTTGAGGTGTCTAACTAAGGAGCATGGGCAAACATAGGACCTAATCATTCCTCAAGCAGAGTATGCATATAATGACAGTGTGAATAGGACCACTGGAAGAAGTCCTTTTGAGGTTGTGTATGGCAGACATCCAAGGGGAGTATGTGGGTTGAGAGACCTTGGTACTTTGGAGATGAAGAGTGGGCAAGCAGAGGACTTCACTCAAACCATCAAGGAAGTCCAAGAGAGAGTAAAGAAGGCCATCCTTGAATCCACTCAAAAACTGAAAGCCAAAATGGATGAGAAAAGGAGAGAAGTTCAGTTCAAGGTGGGTGACTATGTGATGGTGCATTTGAGCAAAGCTAGGATGCAAAGTGGTAAGCCTACCAAACTGCAAATGAAGAGGGTAGGACCTTGTAAAATTCTGGAAAAATATGGTGAGAATGCCTATAAAGTGGATTTATCTTCAGATTTAGCCATTTCATCAGTCTTCAATGTTGCTGATCTGGTAATGTACAAGGGAGAGATAGCAGGGCAGACTGAAAACCAAGCCAAGGTACTACAAGACTTGGATGTGAATACCTTACCTCAAGTGAAGAAGCCTATAGAAGAGGAGATTTTGGAATCAAGAGTGAAGAAGTCTACCAAACACCAGGTCTACATGGAGCACTTAGTGAAATGGGCAGATCAACCAGTATCTGAAGCTACTTGGGTGGAGGAGAGTAAGTTCAAGACACTTGGCATAGACCCAGCTCTCATCTCTTCTTCTATTTCTTAATTGTGTGAAGAGGGGGAGTATGGTGCAGGATCACCCTTCCAAGCTCTCCCTCCTTCTTGTTTTGTTGGTGTTATGCTTCTTTTGAAGCCTTTGTATATAAAATAATGAGCCATGTGCTCATAGGTCCTAGTTAGGGTCCTAGTTGAGGTCTTAAGGGTTATAAGTCAAGATCGAGGATTTCTTGAAAATTGAGGGTATGTGTGCCTTGGAGGTGTTTAAGGGTCCTTTATAGAATGGTGGTGTCCTTAGGTTGGCCCAATAAGGGTCTAGGAGTCAAGAAAAGCAACATTGGGAAAGTTGCTCAAAAGTTGCAAAAGTTGCATGACAACTTTTAAAAGTTGTCAAGCAACTTTTCCACCAAGAGGTCAAAATCCTTAGTTTGGCGTGGACAGCCCTAATATGGGCACACAGATCGAGGAGAGGTTAGTATAAGTATTTGCAAACCCTAAGTTAATGGGTTGGATGTCAGAGATTGTATGACCCAAGCAAAGTGACCTAACTGTGACTGTTTGTTGGTTACCAGTCAGTTTGAATCAAGCTACCGAGAAAGTTAATGGATTGAATTGCATACAAAACTATGAGGAGTGTCTTATATGGTGTAAATAATTTCATTGTGAGCCATTAGACTAGGTTTTTATTTGCAGGTTGTGTGTGTTGGTAAATATTTTGAAAACTGTCTTTTCACTGTCCAATTTTGGACTGGTTTGTGCAAATGGAATCATAACTCCATTCCCCATTGTGGAATCACCATGAAACCATGGGGAATGAGAGTAGAGACCTTGTATCATAGTCCTATGCAAGTAGAGCCCTTGAAAATGCAAGGAAGCCATTTGGAGACCCATTCCTAGGCGAGACTGGATAGTGCCCAGTTAGGAATGGTTGTTGGTGAAGAGGTCTTGGAGAGCAAGGTTGGTCAGTGGAGAGTGCACCCTTTGGAGGAGGTGTAGAGGAGTGTGTAAAGAATAACTAGTGTGAAGGATGAGCCTCCACCAATCCAGACAAGGTGGCTAGAACACAAAACACCCACTGTGACCCAGGCAGACCTTAAAACCCTCACAAAACCCTTGAAAACCCCAAAATTCGCCCAAGGCACTGTACGGCCACTTGGAGGCCCAAAACCAGAGAAATCCTTGATCCCTTGCTAAATGAATGGTAGTCCATTTTGGGATTTTGGGTAGTTTGTGCATCGTTTGTGAGAGGGAGCCCTAAAGGACCGGGTAGGAGGCTTAATTGGTCCTAATCCTTGTAGCCCTATTTTGTAGGCAAAACACAAAATAGCGAAATTGATAAGGGGTTGAAAGTTTGAAACCTCTTGGGGGCACATGAATGGGTGGAAAGACCATGAATTAGACCTGATACAACCTTGCTAAGACCTAGGAAGGTGTGGAGCAAGCCAAGCCCTTATTGGCCATAGTAAGGAGTTTTGAGTCTCATGAGTAGGTGAGACCTTAGGAGTAGCATTGCAACTCATTGGTGGGTGGATTGGGAAAGGTTAGGGGATACCTCAAGCAAGGGAAGTCCTAGAGACTCTAGGGTGTGAAGATAACACCAGGTGATCCAAGGAAAGGATCCAAGAGCATAGACTAGGCTAGTCTATCCCAAACCCCATCCCATCAGTTGTGACTGTGCAACGCTTGGTTCTCTTCACCTCTTCGTAAAACTCTCATGATCCTTGTTATACTTTTATTATAACCTTGCTCTGCTCCTCTTGTGTATAGGATTGTCTTTTGCATTTTTTGTCATGGCTTTCACCATCCTCACATAATATTCATTGTGATATTATCTCTTCAATTTGAGCATACTACCTATTACATTCTTTGAAGTAAGTATTCTCTTGATGATGAAACCTGAGATGAATGAGGTGTCTATCTTATTGAAGTTGTCTTTTGATCATACGCTTGTGCTCAACTACAATGTGTATCCTTTTGAGTGGTTGATTCTGATTTTACGCATTGGCTGGAAAGATAATTTGGCTTATATACCTTGCTTATGGATCTTGTAAAATGTTTTCCGAAGTCACACACTTGCCTTAGTTTTCTGATATAGACAACGCTCTGTTATTCAACTATGGAAAACAATTTTAGAATGTTATGTAGCTTTACACCATGGTTGAAGTTGATCATAGAGTGGCAATATCCTTTTGAGCAATCTTGGCATATGTTGTCAATGGTGGAAGTCTAGTCAATAAAGAGATAAGTTACTTTACATGTTAATTCATTTAATCATGTTGATGTTTCTCTTCAAGAGATTCTTGAATTACCATGCCTTCAAGCTTAAGAGGGAGCTTGGTTTCTTCACTTGAAGGTGTGCCTTGATCATAATGATTGTGCTATGGGTCTATTTCGTAAAAGTGAAGTAAGGAAAAGATTGGCATTTCTCATCTTTGATTTATGGCTACTTTCCTTGATTGATTCTTATATTATACAATCTTCATGAGACTTGATTACCACAATTTTATATTAAGAATCAAGAAGGAGTTCCATATGAAAGTTTTTGAAAATATAAAGCTAGATAGTTAGAAGGAAACATTTTCTCTTACTGCTAGATATACTAATATTAAAACCATTATAGCTAATGTTGCAGGCTGGAAGTTAGCTATAAAGATTGTTTTCTTAATGTTGTCTATATTGAATATCTGCGAGGTTATGAGAATCAAGATAGAGAATCTCATGTGTGCAGATTAAAGAAAAGCCCTTTACGGCCTCAAGCAAACTTCTTGAGCTTGGTATGAGAAGATTGACAAGTATTTGATTAGTTTAGGACCTTGCAAGAATGATGTTGATTCTAAGCTTCACTTTAAAAGTATTCAATAGTGAACTGCTAATTTTATTTCTTATATATATGTGAATGATCTATTTCTAACTGTTGGAGATAGTCTCATCATTAGATGTAAAAAAGAATTAGCCACTGAATTTGGAATGAAGAATCTAAGCCTAATGCATTATTGTCTAGGACTAGAAGTATGACAAAGATCTTATCCTTAGTCAAGAAAATATGCCATTTGTAAATCTATGTCTACTCCTATGGAAACTAACTTTAAAAAGTTGAGTATTTCTGCAGCTAATTCTGATTTTGCAAATCCTTCAGAGTACAGACAGCTGATTGGATCCTTGATGTATCTAGTTAACGCTAGACCAGATATTTGCAATGCAGTGAGTGCACTTAGCCAATTCATGAGCCAACCAAAGCATGTTCGCTTGGTGGTAGGCAAGCACATCTTGAGATACTTGTGTGGAACAACTGGCTATGGGCTAAAGTATCCAATCAACACAGTGATCAACTTGGAAGGCTACTCTGATTCTGATTGGGCTGGAAGTTTTATTGATGGGAAAAGCACTTCAATAATTTGTTTTAGCTTGGGTTCCGCTATGTTCTCTTGGGCCAGTAGGAAATAGTCCTCAGTTGCATTAAGTACTGCAGAAGTTGAATACATTGCTTCAAGTGTGGCAACGAGAGAAGTAGTTTGGCTTCGCAAACTTCTTGTTGGGTTGTTTGGACAACCTTGGGAATCCATTGTTATTTATTGTGATAATCAGAGTTTTATTAAAATGTCTAATAATCTCGTGTTCTATAACAGGTCAAAACACATGGAAACTCATTATCACTATGTTCGTGATATGGCACAAAGAGGTGCTATCCAACTAAAATATATCAACACTGATGAACAGGTTTCAGATGTTCTCACCAAGCCTCTAGCTCAAGTGAAGGTTGAGTACTTCAGAGAGAAGCTTGGAATTGTGGAGAACACACCATTGATTGAGAGGGAGTCTCAATCTTAGTGATGCAATTTAGTTTGCATCTTCCACCCGCTGCGGGCAATGCAAGGAAGAGTCACCCTCTGTGGGAAATGCAAGGTGACATTGTATCCTTCTCTGGGAGAAGGCTAAGGTGTAAGACCTCTTCCACCCTCTGCGAGCAATGCAAGGTGGATCCATCCTCTGTAGGCAATGCAAGATGGACATCATGAAATGAGTTCATGATATTTATGTGTTTTTATTGCAGGTATACTCTACGGAGCTTATACATTCATCCTTGCGGGCAACGCAAGATGAAGGTCATGAATGGATCATGACAAGTGGCAGCTATCCTCCCTAGCTAAGAGGGAGTGTTGAAAATTGTAGCTAGCTCGGATACTTGACTATTGAATTTTAATGTTGTCAATGACAATTGAAATTCCTATGTATTATCTCTCATGCAATCTGAACCACTTAGGGTTGGGCCCAAACACATGTAACATGAAGGCAAATGATGTAACTTAGGGCTGGGATCAAATACATGTAACTTGTAATTATATCTTGCTAAGGATAGGACAAGACCTATATTGGGCGCTAACCTTAGATTATTATGAAATCATTTAGCAAGGCCAACCTAAGGCTTCTAGGTTAGTTGGTCACATATATATACAAAGTCATTTACAAATATCAGATATCCATTTTTTGGAAAATACATTCCTATCTTTCATAAGTAAGTTACTTCAGCAATCAACATATTATGATCAAAGATCAACAAACATTATCTAAGGGCAACGGTCATCATTGGAATTACTTCAACGATCATCATATTATGATTAGAGATCAACAAACATCATCTAAAGGTTGCAATCATCATTGAGTGCATAACGAACACAATCAAGGGACAACGAACGCTATTAGAAGACAACGAATATTATTGGAAGCTCAACGAACCTTATATGAAGCACTACTATCACCTTGGGAGACCGACATATTTCATTTAAAGGGCAGCAAACTTCATCTTTGGGACAACAACATTTGAATTGCAGATAAGTTCACTCCCTAGGTTGAAGTTATTATTGTCCATTATGTGCTGACAGCTTCAAGTGCTGAAGCATATTGTAAAATCGCTTCAGATTTTTGCCTAATAAACATCTGAGACTTGTTGCTAGGTTTTTCACCTCCAAGAGGGAGTTTTTCCCAAGGTACTGTTGTGTTATGTGTGTTTTCTTTATTATTTTCTGCTTACTGTTATCTGTCGGGTCTTAAAATTAACAATTATATATTTTATGTATTATAAATGATCAAATGTAATTTAAAAATCAACTATTTAAAATTATATATGTAGTTTATATATAATTGTTTTTAATTATATATTACATATATGTATTTATCTAATGTAATTATAAATGTTTTTAAAATAAGATAATAAATTTATATATTTGATAATATATTGATTACATTAAGAACCTACTATTGCACAATGCTTCACACCTTTGATGTGCTTCCTTCGGCTCTGTCCGCACTAGATGGTGGCTCCAACTCAAGTACTTCTACTTTCAATAAGTTAAAAGCATTCATGGTTGAAAACCTATGCATAGATTTGCATACTATTTAAAACCCCTCCTTTGAGGATGCATTGCATGGTTTCTGCACATCTAACCCCTCTCTGGCTGATCACCCATAGTTGCAAAACCTTAGCCCATGACTAATTTTTTTGCAGGATCAGAGCTAGGCATTTAAAGGGTCTTTTCATGGGTTTTCATCTACTTCACCTCTTTCAACTTCCTCAGGAACCATGGGTAATGTTAGGAACATGGAACCTTTGTTGCTCCTCCCATGACGATACCACACATAATGTCGACAAGATGAGGACTAAGATTGAATAGGACGTGTGCCCTAGGCATCCATTGGTGGCCTCTGCTTCGTTGGGCACAGGTGTGACCTATAATTCCAAATCTCTCCTCTCAAGTCGACCACTTCTATTGTTGTGCTAGAGTTCCCAAGGGAGTTTAACGATGAAGCATTTTGAGTGTGAAGCTTTATTTTTTGCTAGGGGTTTAATTAGACAGTTAAATCGATTATGGTCTGGCCTCCAAGAATTGGAGAATTAGAACTCTATCACTTGGAAACCTTAGATAAAAAGAAATTTGGAAATTTATCCCTGCATGTGTGGATTTTTTATTGCAGTGTTTGAGTGTAAAAAGGATCAAGAGGCAAACGTTAGGTTTAGGGGTAACATATGCTCTTACTTAAATCTTGGTATCCAAAATTTGATGCCTTCATTGAATCTCTGAAGGTGAAGCCTATTAGGGTCAAGATACCAAACTTCCCATTGCACTTCTAGTTTGAAGTCCGATTTAAAGCAATTGGCAACACTTTGCGCATCTTGGCAATTGATTTCGATACTTTAGAAATCACTCACACAACCTTTGCATAGATACTTGTTTATTTGAACACTTCGAGAGACCTGCCTGCTAATATCATATTCAAGTTAGATGGGCATTGCTAGTCACAATCACTAGATTAAAAATGTTTCCCCTTTTGATGCAAGCAATATTTTGACAAACGTCATATAGCCAATGATATCTCTAGGCCTAAGAATGTTGATTGCATGGGCTCCTAACGGAATGGTACATGGTGAATTCTTCCCCTAAGCACATGTCTAGGTAGGTGAATCTCAAGTCCATAATTCCTTTCCATAGTCCAGTGTCTTCTCTATAGTTTGTAGATCTGAATATTATGCATTCATTACTTGAGGTTGATCAGTAACCACACAAAGACAAAATTGATGTTTTTGGTATGGCTAGCAAGCATCATGAAATCCTGGCCTTTCAAAATTCCATTGCAACTCCAAAATCTCGTGGGAAGGGTGAAGAGAAATCTACTATTGTCTTACCCAAGGGCAAGCAAGAGTTTTAGAATACCATGGATTTAAATAAAAAAGCGTACCGATACTCTTAATTTTTCTTCATCTTCTACCCACTTAGAAGATGGTAGTAATAATGAGTGGAAGGATGTGAAAAAGAAAAAGAAATCTTACAACCAACACTAGGGTAATGGAAATTGGCTAAAACATTCAACTTTGCTCTCACATGAGTTTGATAAGGAATAATTTTACAACACAATCCTTTGAAAATCATAGTAATGCACAAAAAAATGACAATGAGTCCTTTACTACTACAGAAATTCAAAGATCACATGTCTGACAAAAGGTTTAATATCTATTGCTTGAGACAATTTTGAGAAGAGGCCGCTAACACTTTTTACACATGTTAATTCAAGATGGTGCAAGATTACCATAGCAAACTAAATTATTTAATTTCAAGTCTCTAAAAGTTGTGATGCACCCCTAATTATGGGTGGGTTCTTTAAATTTTATGCCCCTCCTTTATGGAGCAACTCAGATCAAATTTTTGCAATATCAATGTATTTCATTGCAACCTTGATTGTGCATTATGAATTAAAAAAAGTATTATTTAATTTCATTTATATATAATATCATATCTATTATTAAATATAATAATTAATAAAATTTTAAAAAATTAAATACAATATTTTAATTTTTTTAAATATATAATTTAACTATTTAGACATTATATTTATTATTTATATTTGTAATACTTATAATATAATATTATATATTATTAATATTAAACAACAAAAAACTTTAAATATATAATTGTATTATCTTATATTAAAAATATATTGAGCATTTACATCATATAAAAAAATATAATATAATTTAAATTTTATATAGACTAAATACCTAATTTCAATTTTTTTAAATCACATTTAATAATTTATAATACATAAAAAAATATGATAAATATAATTATATATAATATTTTATAAATTAAATTGCTCAAAAAATATATTTAAATATATAAATAAAAAAAGATATATGAGCGACACTTCTTTATAAATTACATATTTTTTAAATTGGATTTATTTAGATGGAACAAGTGTCATATGCTGAGTACTTATTACAAATACTAGCTCCTTTCGAGCACCAAACTAGAAACAACAATTCCACTTTAAACCTTATTACAAATACCAGTTCCTTTCGAGCAAACTTATTACTAATACTAGCTCCTTTCGAGCACCAAACTAGAAACAACAATTGGAAGACCAAGGGTCACAATTTAGAAATCCACTTTAAACAATGTGACAAATACAACCAACGAAAGACCAAGAGTCACAACTTAGAATTCCACAAAGATGTCCCTCATGGGAGTTGAACTTGGGTCTCCACATTGAGAACTCAATGCTTTAACCAACTAAGCTCAACCCCCTGGACATAACTCTCACACTTATATATATATATATATATATATATATATATATATATATATATATATATATATATATATATATATATACTTTGAACATTATAGTGAAAATATAAGTTTTTTATATTCACTATCGTGGAATCTGGAGGTGTCCTTGCCGAAGCAAGACTAATCCCCCAGTGTGTACAACCCACTCACAAGGTAGCAACACACACAGAGTTAACACAGCCGAGGACTCGAACTCAAGACCATGGGGAGCATACCCACGCCTTAAGTTGCGATCCACGACTGGGTGAGCTAGGGCCGAAGCCCTTGAAAATATAAGTTTAATTACTAATTTTTAGTTTATATTATATTATTTTAATTATATTTATGTATTATTTATAAAAATAACTATTAAATAAAATTGTATAATATAAGCATTAGATTGAAAATAGACAAAAACATTTAAATTTATGATTAAATGTTATTAAATTATTTGGTATATATTAAAATAATTAAAATAAAAAATTAGTTTTTAAAAAAAAATATTAAGAAATAGAATGATTTTGAAAAAATATACAAAATTATAATTATAAAGAATACATACAATAATTGATTTTATTTTTTAATAGAAATATTTGTTATATAAAATGTTATTTTTTATTTTATTTAATTTCAGTAGTATGAATCAACTTTCTATAAAATGATTAATCGATTTTGTTATCTAATATTTTTTGGGGAAATAAAAAAATATTTAAATTTGTATATCTATACAATATTACAATTTTTTTTTTAAATCAAAACTATTTAAAATATATATTTTTTTAATATAAATAAATTCAAGTAAAAAACATAAAAAAATATATAAAAAATCTCATCCATACAAATCTGTTTTTCTAAGAGCAAATTTTTTAAACTAATTATAATTTAAATAAATAATTTTTTATAAAATATTAAATTAAAATATAAATCTTAACTTCATAAAAATAATAGTCACTTTTGATTGGTAAACTTCATTCAATGTAATAATATTTTCAAGTCATAAACTGTGCTATAGGGGAAAGGACCCAGTAGTTGAGCATGTACAAATTGTTGTGAGGGTTGTTGATACCTTTTGTTCCAAAATTTGAACAAATAAAACCTATTGTTTGAAACAAAAAATATCAATTTTTGTTAGGAAATGTACCAACAATTGTTAGGAAATGTACCAATAGTTGTTAAGAAATGTACTAATATTGTAAAAAGTAACCAATCAGGTGATGCCATGTCAGCTGCACAACTATTGGGGTCTCTTTTGCACGCCTATTGGTCTCACTTTTTTTGGGAGATGTTTTGGACACCTTGGCAAAAAGCATGCTGATGTGGCATCATATTTGATGATGTGGCCCTGAAACCTTAGTTATAAGTAGGGGACTTGCCAAGTAAACTGCTGTAAAAAAATCAGAGTGATTTGAAATTTCCAAGTAGGATTTTAAGAAGCACGAAGTTGGGGTGCACAACTACTAGGTCCTTTCCCCTAATTGTTAAAATGTTTCTAGATTTGATTTAATCAAATGTGCCAAAGCTTAGAAATTATAATTATAATACTATTTCCTCCCTAATAGTCGTAAGCCAAGAATATATTTAATTGATAACTATATTATTAAGAATTTGTGAATATGTTCAAAACAGGAGATTAGAAATTATAATTATAATACTATTTCCTCCCTAATAGTCGTAAGCCTCTGCAGGTGGGGTGCTTCGACCAACACAAGTGGGAGATATATGATGACACCGGAAATCATAAAATAAAGCGCCGACATACCACATACAACAAACTGGTAAGAAATTAAAATATTTTTAACATTCACAGATGACAATGCTGGTCTATTATTAAAATTGCATAAAAGAGGGGTTGGTTAAAAAGGGATCTTTTTTAGAGCATGGTAGTGATGTGTTAGTCAATAGCAGTTCTTTATTGCAAAATCAATAGTGTAAAATGCACGACTAACAGGCATGTTAGTCAATCCATACTGCTGTTTTGAAACCTCTGCAAAAATGAATCCAATTTCCAAGAAATAAAATAAGTGAAAAAAAACTGGTCAAACGATCCGACGAATACAGACATTTCAATCGCTTGGACCATTGATCTTGGATATCAGGCTGTCCATTAAAGGCGTAATAATTATATGAGATAATTTTTAAAAGATTTGGATCAGCCAGCTTGCATGATTCTGTTTGTTTCCTTGGATTAAACTCTTACGCAAGCATTCAAAGATAAACAATCACATTTATAAGAAAACACCAAGCAAATGATGCAACTCTCAAGGCTGCTCCCTGGTTCTGTTCTCAAGACAGGAGATAAATGCATTCATGGCGGATGCATATCCTTCCCAAGCTTTTATATCAATCCTCTTAGAAGATGACCCACTTTGTAAGCTACCCAGTAGTAGTAATGGAAGAAGCACAAGCACAAGTTAAGGTGCACAGAATTTCATCTGTGGTACCGGCAATCCCAACAGAGAGGCACCCAATGTTTCTGTCAAACCTTGATCTTTTCTGGTTGCCAATCAATAATGTTCAGAGGATTCTCTTCTATACAATCTCCCCTGAAAACCAATACTTTTCAATAGTAGAGAGCTTAAAGAAAAGCCTCTCTTCAGTCCTGGTCTATTTTTATCCATTGGCTGGTCGGCTAGACAAGGGAGAATCAGTCAGACTAGAGATCGACTGCAATGATTCAGGGGTGGAGTTTGTGGAAGCATCAATAGATATGCCCTTCTCCTTTCTGGAAAGAGATGGGTTTCAGTATAAGCCCCTTTTCCAAAACCTGGTCCCCAAGGCTCACCCTCTACAGGATCACAGCTGCCCTAGACCGATTCTCTCAGTACAGGTATGCATCTCACTGTATTGATAAATTAAAAAAAAACTTCTCATTTTCACAAGTGGAATCGATAAAACAATCTTATGATGATATATAAAATGAATGAATGGGGCCAAACAGTTTATAGGATCCACAGCTAGTTGGAAAAAAAAAAGTATGCAAATCTTAAAACAATGTCTATTAAACTTTTTTTTCTTTTGCATCTTGGATTTTCTACTGCGTAACTTGATTGTTATCTTGTTTGATTGTTCAAGGTGTTTACATTTAGCATCTCAATATAGTTGATCTAAATATTCTTATAAGCTAGACACTCCATGATATAATACCATTTTGTCTCCACCATTCCTCGAATACAATATCTACATCTTCTATCTGTCCACTCCTCTTTAGCTATATAGATTGATGTGAGCTGGTTCTTATATAAACAATTAATATTTTTTACTTTCCATTTTATTTCCATTCTTATGTAATTCTTTTACATATAATCATATAATATTGAAATCCTTATATCCCAAATCCATGACTAAATCTAACTTGTCTGGTGGGTTTTTTTTTTTTAACTTCTCAACAAAGAGATTATTGATATGTCTGCGTTCTTGCCACCCAAAATCTCAAATAGTAACTTTAGTGTCCTAACTCAAGTATGCTGAAATTAAACTCAACTAACCATTTCAAAATTCTAGAGATTTCTACGCCAACATAGTTTTAGTTTATTTTCTTAACTGTTATGTGAACATTCAATGGTGATTGCAGGTTACATGTTTTCAGGGAGAGGGAGTGAGTATAGGAACTACCCTTCATCACGTTATAGCAGACGGAAATTCATTTTGGAATTTCATGAAATCATGGGCAGAGGTTAGCAGAGGCCTCCCTCTGTCAAACCCTCCTCTGCACAACAGACAACTCTTCAAAGTAGAAAACAAGAAACCCACTTCTGTTTCCTACAAACCCCATGAAATATAAATCAATGGAATCACAGGGGCACAAATGTACAAGTTTCTACATGACGACTTGCAGGCAGAGCAGGACAATACAAGGAGCATCGAAGAGAGCCAGAAGTATGTTCAGAAATGGCTAGCTCGGAAAACAGAAGTAACAGAAGTAGTATACTCAACCTTCTGCTTTACAGAAGAGAACATCAGAGCCTTGAAAAAACAAAGTGGGGCTGTAAGTTCCTTTATAGCAATGGCCGCCCACTTCTGGAGAAGCGTGATGATTGCTCGTGAAGTGTGAGATGAAGAGCATGTTGCATTCGTTGTGCTGGCAGATTGCACAGGGCGTGTGAAGCCCCCATTGCCCACCTCTTACTTTAGCAACTGTTTATCCATGGGTGTTGTGCAAACAACTGCTAAAACTCTGCTTTCAAACAGCCTCTGCTTCGCTGCAGGGCTTATACAGGAGTGTAAGGAAGCAAAGGTGTGCAGAAACGCTTTCTATGCTAATCTTGAGAGAATGGTTATGCAAATTTCAACTTAAATATTACTAAGATATCAAGAAATGCACAATAAAGCATAAACAAAATAGCAATGAACACATAACACAATGATTACCGTGGGGAAACCCTTCTGGGAGAAAAACCCCACCCTCCAAAACTCGCACAATGTATTATCAAATCAAGCTGATTACAATACACTTGCAATGCAAGTTCTTACAGGAGCGCATCACCACAACTCGAACTCAGAGGGACTCCTTCTAGCATCCAGTCTTGCAAAAAAACTCAATTATCAAACTCCTCCCCAAGCCCTCCTTTTATAGTGATTTTACAATCTAGAAACCACTTGTGGTTTTACAAAACCATGGGCTTAACCACCATGCCACATGGTGCCCATTTTTGACATTTACATTTCCAAAATGGAAAAACAACCAAGTTAAAATAGTAATCCCGTCCATAATTTTGTCCCCTAGCTTAGACCCTCTTAAAAGTCACAAAATGAGTCATTAAGGCTCTAAAAATGGCCCACCTATATTCTACTATGGACAAGACTCATTTTTAACAACTCACTAACCATTTTCCAATGCATAAACATGTGGAAAACTACCTCAAACAAATTCTGGAATTTTCCAGAAAAAGACTGCAAGGTTGAGACACATGTTTCTCAACATTCTCCCACTTGTCGAATACCTTGCAAGAGTCAGGGGATCCAAAATATCATGGACTTAATTGCTAGGGGCCGAGAGGCCCATAGACTCTGAACACCATCTGAATTTCTCTGTGCTCACAGGCTTAGTTAATGCATCAGCAACATTCACCAAAGTTTCTACCTTTTCCAGCTTCACCTTGCCATCCTCAATCATATCTCTCACAAAATGATATTGTACATCAATGTGCTTGGTCCTGGCATGAAAAGTAGGGTTCTTCACTAGGCAGATTGCACTCTGACTGTCACTATAAATTGTCACTGCACCCTGTTTGAACTCTATATTTGAACACAATCTCTTTAGCCAGATGGCTTCCTTACAAGCATGAGTAGCTGCCATGTATTCTGCCTCAGTAGTGGACAAAGCGACCACAGACTGTCGCTTGCTCATCCAACTGATTGCACCACCAAATAATGTAAACACATATGCACTGGTGGATCTTCTTCTATCAACATCACCGGCCCAGTCTGAAACCACATAGCCTCGAATATCTAAGGAATGTTCATTTCCTATTCCATGAAAACATATTGAGTACTCTGAAGTACCCCTCAAGTATCTGAAAACTCTTTTTCTGCATCCCAATGTGCTCTTCCTAGATTAGACATATAACGAGAAAGAACTCCCACTGCTTGGGCCATGTCTGGTCTTGTACAGACCATAGCATACATCAAACTTCCAACAGCACTCTGAAATGGTACTCGACTCATCTCTTCCATCTCCAATGGGGATGTAGGACACTGTGAACTAGAAAGCTTTGTTCCCATTGTAATAGGAACACTCAATGGTCTTGAATCCTGCATATTGAATCTTTTCAAAATAGTACCAACATACTTGCTCTGGCCTAGCCAAAGCTTTCTGTTTTGTCTATCTCTTACAATCTCCATTCCCAGAATGTGCCTAGCTGCACCAAGATCTTTCATTTCAAACTTTATCGAGAGCTGAGATTTTAACTCTGCAATCAAACCTTTTCCTTTGCCAATAAACAACATGTCATCGACATATAGGGTAATGACCAAGAAACGATCACCATCATATTTAAAATATATACAGTGATCAGATTTAGATTGCACAAATCCCAAACTCAACACATATGTATCAAACTTCTGGTACCACATCCTAGGACTCTGTTTTAAACCATACAAGGATTTCTTCAACTTACAGACCAAATGACTTTTACCTTTCATCACATAGTGCTCTGGCTGTGTCATGTAAATTTCTTCCTCCAAATCTCCATGAAGGAAAGTTGTTTTCACATCCATTTGCTCGATCTCTAGATCATAGGTTGCAGCAATAGAAAGTAAAAATCTAATGGATGTCATTTTGGCTACTGGAGAAAAAATCTCACCATAATCTACTCCCTCAACCTGAGAGTAACCTTTTGCAACCAAACGTGCTTTATACTTCTCAATGCTTCCATCTGAACCCATCTTCTTCTTGAACACCCATTTACAACCAACAGGCTTTCGTCCTTCAGGCAATGGTACAAGGTCCCATGTTTCATTCCTCTTAAGAGCTGCCATTTCTTCATCCATGGCTATTTTCCAAGACTCTAAATCATTCATACCAAGAGCCTCTTCTACAAATCTCGGTTCATCAATGTTAGCATTCAATGCAAATATGCATCTCCAATCATCAGGAGAATACCCATACCTTTCAGGTGGTTTCCTTTGTCTAGTAGACCTTCGAGCAAGATCTGGTTCAGGTTCAGCTTCAGGTACCTCTTCTTCCTCTGATGATTTAGAACTCATAGAGCTCTCCTCGACTTCTTGTCTTTCTAAGGGCCTCAATTCAACTCTCTCTGGTGTAGCAGGTAGTTGAATCACATATTTCTTTTGTTCTGTTTGTTTTGGCTGCACTGTAACAGAAGAAGGCTTAGTTTCTCTAAAAATAACACTTCTTGAATAAAATACCTTTTGTTCAACAGAATTCCAAAGCTTGTATCCTTTTACACCATAACTGTATCCGATGAAAATACATTTAACAGCTTTGTTGTCCAATTTTGTCCACTTCTCCTTTAGCACATGAGCATATGCTTCGCAACCGAACACTCTTGATGTTTAAGTGAAGGCTTGTGGCCCGACCACGCTTCCATTGGCATCTTATCAACAAGAGCTGATGTAGGAGACTTGTTTATCAGGTAGCAGGTAGTGGCTACAGCTTCATCCCAAAATTTTTGTTCTAGTCCAGCTCCACTCAACATACTCCTAGCCTTCTCCATCAAGTTCCTGTTCATTCTTTCTGCAACTCCATTCTGTTGTGGAGAATACAGAGTTGTCTTCTCTCTTTTAATACCACAATCTTTACAAAATGTGTCAAAATCATTAGAGCAAAATTCACCACCATTATCAGTTCTCAAACATTTTATTTTCTTTCCAGTCTGCAACTCAACCATTTCTTTAAATTCTTTGAAATGATTGAAAACCTCAGTTTTACTCCTAAGAAAATAAACCCATGTTCTTCTACTGAAATCATCAATGAAAGAAACATAATAAACTGATCTACCAATAGAAGGAACATCAACTGGACCAAATACATCCGAATGGATTAGATCCAAAATACATGAAGACTTATGAGAACTCGAGTAAAACTGAATGTGGTTTTGTTTACCATAGATACAATGCTCACAAAAATCAAATTTAAGATTGCAATCATTCAACCCATCAACAAGGTTCTTATTTTTCAAGGTCCGTAGACCCTTCTCACCTATGTGGCCAAGTCTCTGGTGCCATAACATGGTCTTCTCTGCAGGCAACTTTGATTCGGTAGACAGAGCACCCTTGGGTACCCAAAAACCACGACCATCTGTTGAAAGAGAAACCTTCTCCTTTTCCAACTGAGTAGTCTTTTTTCACAATCTTATCAGAAGTACTATTGCACTCAACTGTGCATGCATCAAGCTGGTACAGTGTACCCAATCTGATTCCTCTTGCTATCACCATAGCACCTCTTACCATTTTCACACTTGCTTCAGAAAACTGTACATGCACACCCGCATCTATTAGCTTGCTAACAGATAACAAATTCCTTGCTAGTCCTGGGATATGCAAGACACCATCAAATCTTCTAATTCTACCATCAGAAAATTTCACACGAATACTTCCACGACCAACAATATCAAGTACTGAGTTATCACCCAAATACACCTTACCACCATCAAAATTTTCATACTTACTAAACCAATTTCTATTAGGAGTCATGTGGAAAGATGCACCTGAGTCTATTAACCATGCATTGTCACCTGCACGAGTGGCCAAGGCTACGATGAAAGCATCTCCATCTTCCTTCTCGGACTCAGAATCATAATCTTGCTTCTTCTTCTTTTTCTTCTTTTCTTCTTTACAGTCCTTTCGGAAATGTCCGGGCTTTCCACAGTTCCAGCAGATTGCCTTGGACTTTGCAGGAGATTTTGATCTCACCTTATTCTTGGACTTAGAACGGCCATGCTGCTTTTCGTTCTTGCCTCTTTCTTTTGGTCTTCCTCGAACACTCAGAGCCTCTTTGGCATTCAGAGGGACCTTCCTTCTCATCTCCTCAGAAAGTAGAGAAACAACAACATCCTCCATCTTCAAGACGACTGCAGTGCTCCCTATGGCCATCACAAGGCTATCCCATGAGTCTGGCAACGAACATAGGAAGATTTGGCATCTTTCTTCTTCATCCATTGGCACCCCAACAGAGGTCAACTGAGTTACCAACATATTAAAGCTTTCTAGATGCTCAAAAATTTGTCCACCTTCTTCCATTCTCAAATAATACAATTTCTTCCTTAAGAAGATCTTGTTCACAAGTGATTTCGCTTTGTAGATCTCACTTAGCTTCTTCCAAAGCTTCTTTGCAGTAGATTCTTCATGGACATTTATCAGAATAGAGTCGGCAAGACACAATCTGATGAGACCTTTATCTTTTCTATCAGTCACATCATATTGTGCAGCTAAAGTCAGATCTGCGGGCCTATGCTTATTCTCATCAATCGCATCCCATATATCTTGATCAATCAACAGATCTTCCATCTTCAGCTTCCACATCTCAAAGTTTGTGCCAAAAAACTTCTCTACATCAATCCTCCCTGAAATGCTTGCCATCTTTTCAATCCTGCAACACAGAAATGAAAATACTCTGCACAAGCTTCCACTCAAACCTTGATTAGCTCAAAAAACCCTGTACCCAACAAATAGAACCAAAACTGGCCAGGTTCTGATACCACTTGTAAGGAAGCAAAGGTGTGTGGAAACGCTTCCTACGCTAATCTTGAGAGAATGGTTATGCAACTTTCAACTTAAATATTACTAAGATATCAAGAAATGCACAATATAGAATAAACAAAATAGCAATGAACACATAACACAGTGATTACCGTGGGGAAACCCTTCTAGGAGAAAAACCCCACCCTCCAAAACTCGCACAATGTATTATCCAACCAAGTTGATTACAATACACTTGCAATGCAAGTTCTTATAGGAGCGCATCACCACAACTTGAACTCAGAGGGACTCCTTCTAGCATCCAGTCTTGCAAAAAAACTCAATTATCAAACTCCTCCCCAAGCCCTCCTTTTATAGTGATTTTACAACCTGGAAACCACTTGTGGTTTTACAAAACCATGGGCTTAACCACCATGCCACATGGTGCCCATTTTTGACATCTACATTTCCAAAATGGAAAAACAACAAGGTTAAAATAGTAATCCCGTCCATAATTTTGTCCCCTAGCTTAGACCCTCTTCAAAGTCACAAAATGAGTCATTAAGGCTCTAAAAATGGCCCACCTATATTCTACTATGGACAAGACTCATTTTTAACAACTCACTAACCATTTTCCAATGCATAAACATGTGGAAAACTACCTCAAACAAATTCTAGAATTTTCTAGAAAAAGACTGCAAGGTTGAGACACATGTTTCTCAACAGGGAGCTCATCAGTTCCTGTACCTCAGAAGATCAGATAAACAATTTGACAAACTGGCTAGATTCTCATGATAATGGTTTTCTGACTTTGCTTAAAGAATTCAGAGGTGTTCATGGTACGAATGTGGTAAGCTCCCACAGGTTTCTAGTTTATGAGATTGATCATGGGTGGGGAAGGCCTCTGAATGTGCAGGCTACATCCATCAACGAGAATGGCTCCATCAATTTGTTTGGTGCAAATAATGGCGGTGGAAGTATACTAGTCTCCACTTGCCTTCCCCAAGAAGAAATGGAAACCTTGACTCGGCTTCTCTCCGTCTCTAATTGATTATATTTTATTCCGAGAAACCGTAAAAGACTCAATCTTTCATTTCTTCATTTAACCATTCTCATAAAAATACAGATAAAATAGTATCTGTTCATATAAAGTACGACAACATTCCTAACATCTATAAATAGAAAGAGCCGTTTGTTTGTTTGTTTGTTTGTTTGTTGGGTTGTATTGTCATAGATAATAGATTGGGTTTGGCTAACTTTTTTTAAGGAGGGAAAGGATTCAGTATTTGAGTGTGTTTCAATAGTCGTGATAGTAATTATTGATTTAATATTTACATTTGTTGGTTTAATGTCTAATATTTTTGACAATATCGTACCAATAATTCTGACTTTAAATTTGTTATTGCTGATGATGACTACCCATAATTGAATGAAATGTATCCCTTGGATCTAAAAAGAAATGAATCATGTAATGCCACATCAGATGCATAGCTATTGGTCTCCCTTTTGTACAAGTATTGGTCTCACTTTTTTTGGCTGTTTTGGACACCTTGGGAAAAAACTTACTATGTGGCATCATATCTAATGATGTGGCCTTGAAACAGCAGTTACAAGAAGGAAACTTCCAAGTAAGTTGTTGTAAAAAATTCAGAGTGACTTGAAATTTCCACGTGAAATTTTGAGAAGCCCAAAGTCAAGATGTTCAACTCCCAGATCCTTTCCCCTATGATGATGGTAAAAATGGACTACGGTTATAAACTGTAGGAGTGCTGACTATAATACAACTATATTCAAATTCAACTAATTTATATTTGTGAGATTTTGCCAAAATCAAGAGCTCAATGAAATGTACAAAATAGAAAGAAGATATAGGACAAGAATAAACTATATTCTCATCAATAGATAAATGATCAATAGATTAATAGTTGTTCATACAATTAATATGAGCCTGTATATATAGGCAAGGCTACATGGATATGTGAGCACACAAACATGACATGTGGCTCAATAAGAAACAAGGGTAGGTAGGAAATGGTTGTGGGTAGGTAGGAAATAACTGTGGGTAGGTAGGAAATAACTGTGGGTAGGTAGGAGAAACAATAAAATATTCCACATGAGGTGGATCACCCACCGAAAGTGGAATTTTCACTCCACAATAAGTGGATATGATAAAGTAGTAACAAGATCAACACCATAAAAGGTGGAAATTCTCCTACACACACTATCCCAATGTAGCACAAACGTGGGTGGAATTATCACTCCACAATAAGTGGATATGATAAAGTAGTAACAGGATCAACACCATAAAAGGTGGAAATTCTCCTACACACACTATCCCAATGTAACATAAACACCCAAGTGTCTCATACCCAAACTACTATGAAATGCATTTCCTAAGTAAACTTAAGTATAGTGTAATATCCAGGATGAATAATTATTTACACCAACAATATTTATATTTAGTATTTAAATTTAAATTTAAATGAAAATGTATGATTACCAATATTAGATTTAGGTGAATTTATTTTATTGTAGTTAAAGGCTTGAATTTGAAAAGATTTGTATCATTTAAAAAGGAAGTTATAAATTATCATCACTCGATCATCCTTATCTCCTATAATCTGACTTGATGCATGATGCCTTCTGACATACTTGGCTAATACAGGCTCGGTAGGCTCTGTATGATCTTCTTCATCACTCGGTAACTGGACATTCTCTTCATTTCCTTCTGCAGTTTTCTCAGTAGGACTTGTCGGTTGAACATAGACAAATTCATCATAATCTTCTAGTTCTTTGGAGTTTCCTTCATCATTTCTTTTTGCAAATTCATCAATTTTTACATTTTCACTTTCTACTATTTTGTTAGATGATTTGATCAGACATTTAAATGCTTTACTTCTAGAAGAATAACCAAGAAATGTTCCTTCTTCACTTTTCTGATCAAACTTGCCATTTCTATCATCCTTGTGTACATAGCATCTACTTCCAAATATTTTAAAATAACTTACATTAGGTTTCTTGTCATACCAGATTTCGTATGGTGTCTTCAAAGTTCCTTTCTTTAGTTGTACTCGGTTCAGGGTGTAAACTGCTGTGCTTATTACTTCTCTCCAAAATGTTTGTGGCACTTTCTTTTCAATCATCAGGGTTCTGACACAATCCACAATAGATCTGTTTCTTCTCTCAGCAATTCCATTTTGTTGTGGCGTTCTCGATGCAGAGACTTGTCTTTTTATACCATGATCATTATAGAATAAGTTGAACTCATCAGATGTGAACTCTCCTCCTCTATCTGACCTAAGACATTTCAGTTGTCTTCCTATTTCATTTTCAACTCTTGCCTTGTACCATTTAAACATTTGAAAAGCTTCTGATTTTTCTTTTAAAAATATTACTGACATCATCCTTGAATAATCATCCACAAATAATATGAAATATTTATCCCCATAATAACTTTGAACTTTCATAGGACCACAAAGATCAGTGTGCACAAGATCTAAAATTCCCTTAGAAGTGTAGGACTTACTTGTAAAGCTTGATCTTGTCATTTTACCCATCTGGCATCCTTGGCACATAACATTCTCAGGTTTTTCAAGACTCGGTAGACCTCTTACTCGGTTCTTCTTGCTTATTTTGGTCAAATTATCAAAATTTACATGACAAAACCTTTTATGTCATAACCAGGTATCATCTATTTTTGCATATAGACATTTATTCTGAGTTGAGTCAAGGTGAAATGTGTTACCTTTTGTTTGTGTCCCAGTAGCAGCTAACTTTCCATTCTTGTCATGAACTTTGACAATTCCTTTCTGAAATTCTATTTGGTATCCTGTATTGTTTAGCTGTGCTACACTCAACAAATTGTATTTCAAACCTTCAACCCAATAAACATCATTGGATCTTACATTATCAAGAAGTGTTATGGATCCTTTACCTTTTATCGGACATGGTGCATCATTACCAAATCTTACATAGCCTCCATCATAATCTTCTAACATAACAAACTTGTGTTTATCACCTGTCATGTGATGTGAGCATCCACTATCTCTGATCCAAGAATCATTAGTATTTATGTGAGATATTAGGGCTTTTTCCTCATACCTTTATTCATCTGATCCATCTTTGATAGCCACATAAACTACTTCCTCTGTATCAGTTTCATCTGATTTATCATCATTGGATTCCTCATCGGCTATTAAGCATGACTTTCTATCTCTTCTTCTGAAGTCTCAGTGTCCTTTGTAATGATTATCTTTCTGTCTATCACCTCGGTAATCTCTCTTCTCAGTAGATTCTTTGTTAGGACAGTTAGAAGCCATATGTCCTATCTTATCACAATTGAAACATTTCAAAGGTAGTTTTCCTTTATACTTACCTTTTCCTCTCGGTAACCTTCTGGCTAATAGTGCTTCAAACTCTTCTTGCTTTTTGATTTCCTCATACAATTTGTGTACTTCCTCCATGTTCTTGCAAAATCTTTCACTCGCACCACTGTGATCCCCTTTAGTGTACTTACTCATTCTATCATTGTAATCATCAGATTCACCAATATGAAAAGAAGTAAATGCAGATTCAACTTTATTTACGGATGACCCACTATTATCAAAGTTACTTAACTCAAATGCATGTAGCTTACCAATAGTAGCATCTAATGAAATTGGCATATTGGGTACAGACCTCAATTCATTGATTGCAGAGACCCGAATTGCATAAGCCGGTAGAAGGGTTTTTAACAACTTACTTGTTATATCCTTTTCTTCAATAGTTCCACCTGCTCCTTTGATTTGATTGACAATCTCCTTTAGTCTTGTACTGTACTGGGTTATGTTCTCACCTTCATTCATCCTCATAGATTCAAGTTGTCCTCTTAGACTATCCACTTTTTCTCTTTGAACATGTTCATCTCCACCATACACAGATATGAGCTTGTCCCACATTGCCTTTGCATCATTGCAGCCTTCTAGATCATTAAACTCTAAATCGGTTAATGTAGATGTTATTTCAATCATTGCTTGAATATGTTTTTGCTTTGCCTTTATCTCTTCCATTGTCAATGGATAGGTGCTCGGTGTAATGAAATCATTCTCTAGATAATATACAACATATTCTCCAACTCCTGATAGGTGCAGCTTCATCCTTTTCTGCCATGTAGAGAAACTTGACTTGTTCAGCTTCGACGCATCCCTCTTATACATCTTTGGATCTTTGCCTCAAGTACCTTTAAAAATTTTCTTCTGGAGTCCAAAGCTCTGATACCAATTGATAGTTCTGATACTTAATGTTAAGTACAGATGCCAAGCTAATTAGATGAGAGGGGGGGGGGGGTGAATCATACAAACTTAATCCTCCATAAAAACAACAGATTCAACCTCGGTAACATATACTTCAACAATATAACCAAAACTGCTAAACATGCAAACTCAAAAGCATATAAACATCATAACACTCATAACACTAGATTTAACGTGGCCTGTGGGATTTCAGACCCACTACGAAATATACTCTTCTAGAGTATGCTCGGTTAAAAGCAAATCATGTTAAAGATTACAAACACATTGCTAGATGTGACCCGGTTAAGGGATTTCCCTCAGATCTGTTAGGATCTTCACCTTGTTAGAAGTGACCTTGTTAAAGGATTTCAAACACTCAATCAGAATGTCACCTTGCTAGAGGGTTTTACAAATAAGACTTTTTAGTCCACTCGGTTAAGAGATTTTCTGTCACTTTACAAAATAACAGTAATAAAATTCTATCTGCAAATTCACATCTAAAAATGCTAAAGCAGATTCTTATTTTCTCAATACAATAGGACTAATCTTGTCCATCTATTGGGCTCTATACTTTGTTATTCAAATAGGACTTCAAGCTTCAGTGCTTGGTAATCACTATGTAGCATCCCTGTGCATACACTTGCCCACATACATTGTTTATCAATAGTTCCTTATTTATAAACAATTTGCCAACTGCTTAATCTCCTTGATCACATTTCCCATGATCAATCATAGCAATCAGATCTTCAAACATGACCAGGTTCAATGTATCCTTTGATCTGAAAATGTTTTACCCTGCCTTGGAACTTGCATACATTTCTTGGAACTTGTGCTAGGGTATTGTGGTTCAATCTGAGTTGTAGATCTTCCTGTCGATTTTCCTTTGCCATAGATTCTTTAACAAACTTCATGCACGACATACCAATCATTTAATCATAGCCAGCTCATCAGCTCCCTTCATTAAATAATGCTTTTATTCATTCAATGCATTATGTTACTACTCGGTTGCAACTCGGTAAATACAAAACTTTACTCGGTAGACATACCACCTTCATTAACCGATAGCGATAACCTTAGGGTTTACCGACTAGGTTCTTTGCTTGATAATATAGTATAGTATTAACCTTACAATCAATAACATATGTATGATATCAAAACAATCTAAACATCATGATTTCATCATTGTCTAACTCGGTAATAGTTGTCCATTGAATAACTTATTCCTCCCCTTATTCATCACATTCTTTTTGTGTCTTTTACCGACATCTTTATACTCATCAAATCATACTTCTTAAGATATGGCAACATCATACTGAATTAGAAAATCAATTTCTTGACATCAATGACAAAATAATAATATTAAGACAGTAAACATCCTTAATCAGTTATATCCATAATCAACAACAACCTTCTCAATATCCTTATTGAAATGCCAACAATCTCTCCTTGTCTGTTATAATGCTAACAGTCATAGAGGCAGATGATTTGATTCATGAGTCATAAGTCAAACATGTGTAGAGAAGTGATGAACAATTTCCAAAATATGAGATGCTATTCTTGTGGAATGTTTGGACACATTTCTAACCAATGCAGGATGAGAAAAAATCATATGAACTTCAGGCCTATGCAAGGAAATGTTTTTTGCTATGCATGCAATAAATCCAGTCATATTGCAAAATATTGCAAAAGCAAAAATGTGAGCAAGAATGCTCCAGTAAACAATAACAAATCAGATGAAAAAAGAAAAGAAAAGGTTGAAGAGGTTAAAGAGAAGAATAAGAAGATGTGGGTTAAGAAGGAAGATTCAAATACACAAAATGGCTCCACACTTGATTTCGGTGTTGGAACCTCATCCGGTAACTAAGACATTTGGCCTTAGGGGGAAGCTTTTCATGCAGATCCTTAAAACCCCCTTTTCGGATATCTGTAACTGGTTATGAAATGTTGCACATGATTGAGATTAATTATACAGTTGATATCTGGAAGATTACATGCCTATCTGAGAATCTGGTGATGAATTCTTGGAAAATAGGGTATCTGGAAAGCCTTTAGGGTTGTGAATTTATTATAACTTAAAGTTAGGTTTTCATTGAATAAAAAGGGGATTCTATCATTCATTCTTTACATTATAAACAAAGAGAAAGAGCATAGGAGTAAGGTGAATGAGATTGAGCAACGAAAACAGAGTTTGAAGTGATCTGACAGTAATTTTTGGCATCTGATTGAAATTGAAAAGGTATTCATCCATGTTCGAGTTATCTGTTTGTAACCCTATTTTAGAAATGGAATAAACATTTGGTATAGCAACTCCATTGGTAGTAGAAATCACTACAAGGGAAAGGCCAGTGTTCAAGAAACACCCATTCAAATTGGTCGAAGATGATCCGAATGGAGCATTTCCCTCTGTGCCATATGGAGTGTTGTATAATGAGGACATTAGGGCATATATTCACTATAATATTGAAGAGCTTGGGAATGAATACATGCTATCATTATACACCAATCATATGATGGATGAGATGGTGAATCTAAAGACCAAATTCAAATCATTGCAAGACAAGGGTTTTATCCAATTTGTTCACTTTCTGGTGTTCGATGAACCCGAAAGAGTCAGGTATGTCTTGAATTGATTACATGATGAGTTTATATGGCTAGATAGACCTTATAAGATCAAAAAGCAAGTCATTCAAGTGGTAACCTATGTAAATGCAACCAATGAGATCCTCGATCTGAGACATGTAAAGAATACCATAGTGACAGAGGTTATCGGATCCCAACATGATGGTCGGTCGATGACAATGAGTGATATCATTAAACATGGTGTAAAATTTGCTTCAATGGTGATAGGATATAAAGTGTGTTGAACACAATATGCCACTAAGAGGGGGGGGTGAATCAGTGGTTTCAAAACTTTAACCTTTTAATCCTAAGTGTATGTATCGGTTAATAGCTCTAACACAAGATGGATATATCAGTGAGATAGGGGAAGACATCAAGATGTAATCACACACAATAGGAGCATCACATAACACCAGATGTACGAGGAAAACCTAACATGGGAAAAACCTTGGTGAGAAATGCTACTGGAGACTACTGCTCCAATCCAGCCTCACAATGAAACATTCAGCTACAACATTTTGGGCACTGGGCACTGACCTAAGGAGTACCACTCCTGCTTTAGGGCACCAACCCCTGATTTAATGGCACCAACCCCTACACCGAGCTCCAACTCAGTGATTACAAGATCATATAATAAATACAAATTAGTTTCGTTGTTACAAAAGAACTTTGTAACTCTTATGCAAATCACTCCACTGGTTCTCCTCTCTCCAATTCTTTGTTGGTTCTCTGCTCACCCTCTCACTGCTGCAAACTTACCTATTCAACCTCTTCTTCTTCTCTATTGGTTTTGCTCTATATCGGTCCTCTTTTCTCTCTGTCATACTGCTGCTAGCCACCACCGGTCTTCTTCACTTTGTCAGTTGTCTACTATCTGATCACTACCAGTTCTCATCTTACCAGTTCTTCACAAATTCTGACTCTACTCTTCTCTTATTTACAATCTTCTCTATTGGTTCAGTCACCACCGATGTACTGCTCTAGCAGACTAAATAATAGTCTACTGGTTGCCTCACTCTTGTAAGTTGAACTCTTCAAACCGGTCCTCTCACTCACACACTTAGTCTCCTCTTTGATTGACGTTGGAAACTTGACTGATTGTCTTTCTTCCTTAGCCTCACTCTCCCATGCAACAACAACATTTACATCTTGTGTTCACATACTTATATCCAGACTTTCCCACCTAAACGTGAGTTTGAACATAGGCACACTAGGGTTTTTGTCATGCACTGAATCTACATCCAATCTGATCTATGATCATAGTGACATATCATATCCAATCTGATATCATTTCCTTGATTGATGATCATCTCCCCATTAATGAGCATCACCAATCTGTTTGCCTTGTGATTCACATCTTCTATCTTTAGCCATCTGTAGCATGATTTTTGGCCTTGTGTTCTAGTCAATAACATGCATGATGTGGTTTCCTTCACCCACTTCGATCTGCTAGATCAGTCTTTCCTGGATCTCTATTGTTTCCTTGATATCGAGCCGCAATCTTCTGCCATCCTTCCTCGATCTTTGCAGTCACCATTTAATGTTGGACCAACCGCCAATGACCTCATCAACATACCACACCAACCTATGTATGCATGCCACTTCACCTTCATGTGGAACCTTTGTCGACATGCACCTTGGCTCACTATGTCGGTCCAACTTGGTCACTGACCAACCACACAACCAGGTTCATCTACTGATCCAAAAACCCTGCCGGTTATACCCTAGCTGGTCTGTCTTCACCCATGCACTTTGCTTCTCTTCTGATAGAACACCTAAACTGGTCAGCACTCTTGCCAACCTACCTCATGCACATCTTCATCATATGGGATCCTCTACATCTGCACTTTGTCAGATTACCGGTTGACATCTATACCAATAGTATCTTCTACATGTATAGTGGTAAGATACCATGCATACCAGTGGCACCAAACTTCATCTTCATTCCAACTGCACTCTTTGTCTATAACTACTCAACCTTATCTTCTTCATCATTTGACCAGTTCTCCTATCAAATAGTTTGTCAAAGTGACAAACATATCTTTCCTTCTTTGTACCGGCAACTCATCATGTTTACCCAATTGATCTGGTACATATCTCTGATCTCATGCACCTAAGGCAACTTAGTGTTTCACCAGTTGATCCGGTGTGAGCCTTCAAACACCTACCTTTAACTCTTATGTCTTATCTTAGAGAACTATGATGCATTCCATGCATAGTAGGAGATAAGCTCCACTTACTGGTGGGAGTCCTGCACACTAACATCCAACGACATATCAGTGGCCTACACAAACTTCACCTTCGGTGTTGATGTGATTTTTGTAACATTTTGTCTCTTCATCACAATCAACATCCCAACATCTTTCTCTCTTATAGATGTCATCATTTACTGGTTGTTATATCATATCGGTCTCCTATCCATGTCTTCAACACAAGTCAACACTAACTTGTGTATGGGTAACTCCAATGGCCATTATGCTAAATGACACTCTCTTCCTTACCGGTGACTTGCTAAGCTAGGTGACATTAGAGAAATCACTTTTGGTATGCATCAATAACAGTATTGCAAATCAATCTCCCATACCAGTTGCCATCCTATACCAGTTCACATCAATGACAACACAATACCAACAATCTCCCCCTTTGGCATTGATGTCAACACATGTAGTATCCAATATACTACAAATTATCTCTTTTTCCCTTTGTGTGTGGTATGGATTCTCACGCATGTAGTATTTGGCATACTATAGATTCTCTCTCTCCCCCTTTGACAACAATGGAAAAGGGCACTGACAGGGTTTCTCTCCTCCTTTTTCTCTAGCGGATGCTTCTCCTCCTTTCACCATCATACATTGCATCCTCACAATTCACAACACTTCAGATGGAGGGCTAAACCACCAACTGACACCAACTTCTCAGAAACCAAGTGTATATGCAAACAAGAAACACATGCATATACGAGTCTAAAACCAATTGAAGGCACATGTGTCAGTGAATACAACATACTTGTCGGTCAGACTGCATCATCTCCCCTTTGATATGAAAAAGTTATTCTAACCCCAATTTGCTGATATCAAGTGTTGAAGTTGACACTAATACCAATTGTATCTTCTCTGATACCAACTATATGTTCTCCTATGCAGGTAACTCTCCCTTTTTGTAGGCACAACTCCTGGTGGTCCAGTTGTGATTTTAGTTGGATAGGCATAGAAATATCTCACAACCCTAGACACTTCCAAAAACATAATCATATCAATACAATTATAGACACTTGCACACCCTCTGTGTCCAGCAAGCCTAATACAAGTCATAAAACATGGTTGTCAACTCCCCCTGAGTTAAAGATCTTAGGACCTCTTTTCCTGTTAGGTTCAAAACTGGAGCTCCAATCTGCACCATATACCGGTTGAGCTGTGCATATATGATCAATCTAATGATCTATTAGCTCCACAATTTTCACCATAACATATGACATGATCCTAGGTGTACATGATGTCATACAACATTACTATCATGCCAAAAGTCAAACCGGTTAGCCCACAAAGGATGCATGCATACAAGATCAACTACTGGGTCAACATATGTCATTCAGGATTTTTCTAGTACCACCTGAGACATAATCACCTCATTCCATGTTGTTGAAACTAATGCAATGATCTTGGACTTCATTGTCTTACATAACCTACACTACCCATTAGTATTCATATTGGTACCATACTGCACATACCGGTTTCCTGCACCAGTCCATCATTTCTATTGGGGAACCTTCCTCTAAATCTTGTCTTCTTGTGTCAATTTGCATCTAATCCCAATTGTTAATTAGCCATCTATTGAAAAATGTAGTAGTGATCCATCTCTGATCTGTTGGTGTGCAGCCAACGCAGCCACTACACACACGTACCATCTCATTTCATTCCTTCATACTAGCAGCAGCTTGTGTTTCCATTTGTCCTCTTCCACTCAGGGGGTGAATGATATGGTCAGTATACTACTCTCCCTAAGGTCATGTATCTCCTTTAAGCCTTAGGAGATATCATTTGTGCATTGAATGCACAAGGCCGGTCCATAGTCCTACTCTCTTCCTTCTTCCTCCAAACTTGCTTGGTCTTATTCTTCTTCCCATTTTTTAGACTTGAGATAAGGTCTTTCCTTCTTTTGTTGATTGGTCCTTGCTCTATCAAATTCAACATTACTATCAGAATCATTGTTGTAGAAGAAAAATGTGTTCATGCCATACGCATGATTGGAGAACCTTCTATCAAACCTGTTAGACCATCTTCTTCTGGTCATGCTATTGTAACCGACTACCAGAACCAGTGGACCTCTTGATCTTGTAGGAACAAAACCTCTTCTATTTTTGTTCCATGCAGCATTATGTCTCTCATATGCTCTATACCCATTTTCATGTTGAGCATAGCTGCATTACTAGTTGTCATGTGATTGCATGTTCATCCTTCCGCAATCATGGCTTTTATGGCCAAAACCATTACACCTCCAACAAACAACAATATTGTCTCTAGGAAGAGCAAACTATTCCTAGACTTCATTCGTCATTCATCTTCCCTATGGCCATATTCTTTGCATGCAAAACAATAACCAAAGAAAGGGGACTTGTGACCTACAAATTTATTTTGCCATGCATGATGAGATCTTACCGGTTTAGTATCTCCATTTCCACTTCTCCGAGGATGGATCTTGGATTCTCCATGCTCTACAGTTCTTCCATATGATCTCTTCTTTTCCCACATTTTCTTTGTCTTGTGGGTGGTAGAATTTCCTTGTCTTCTACCAGTAAGAGGTCTTCTATGTTATCTTCTTCTATTCTTGCTTCTAGTGATATTGCCTTCTCCCATCTTTCCTTTTCCTTTTGGATCAACATTGTTCCTCCTTATTGCAGCATCGGTCTTCATCTTTGACTCCATGTCTTCATTGGTTGCAGTTAGACCAACCTTCTTCTAGGGAGTATTCCGGATAGTGAAGGTCTATCCCTTGTTATCTCCATTTGAGGAGACAAATAAAATGTCATTATGAGGGACATTCTTGTTGGTGGAGCATTCACCGACACCACTTCCTAATCCTCCAGTGTCCTTGTAATGTTTTTTCTTCTTCAACATTTTGTCCAATGCATCACTGCTGCCATCAAACTAGATTCTCACCTTGAGCTCATCCTGACACTTCTCAAGGTATTTTCAAATATTCTCCATATGTCCTTCTAGCTGCTCATATTTTTTATCCTTGGCCTCTAGCTCAAATTCTAGATCTTTACACCAACACTCATTGGTGTCTTCATGTTGAGTCTTCAACTCTGAGATATATTTCTCAGATTCTTCAAGCCATCTAATCAACTGGTTTTGTTCAACAACTACAGCATTCTTGAATAACTTGTATTCATTCCTCACTCTACTAAGTTCTTTGAGTGCACTTATATGTTCTCCTTCAAGATCAACTTTTTCTTCCTCTTCTTCTTCATCTTCACTATCACTACCAAACACATCTTCTTGGTAGGAGTGATTTGCATGATCATTCTCATATTTGTGTCTCTCATCTTCTGATTCTTTAGCCATGAAGAGGTGGGTTCCTTCTTCATCATTGTTGTTGCTGCTTCTCACTAGTCTATCTTCATCTGCAGACCTATGTGATCCATTTCTTTTCTTTCTCTCACAAACCGGTTCTGTAGTACAAGGTTCATTTCCATAAAGTTTCTTCAATCTGTCCCATAGGTTTTTTGTCAATCTGCATCTGTCCATCTGTCAAGAGACATCACTAGACAACCTATTGAGTATAGCCATCATTGCTATATCATTACACCGGTATCTTCTTTCTTCTTCTAAATCGGTGGGAGGACTCACTTTACTAGGGAAGCCATTAACAACCGACATCCACACATCAAACTCTAGGGAGGACAGGTAGAATTCCATCCTACAACTCCAAATAGAATAATTTGAACCATGAAATACAGGAGTAGGGATTAAAACTAAACAAACCATTGTGTTCAAATACTAGAATCTACCCAAGCTGGAGAAAGCTTATCAATCAGGAACCTAGGCTCTGATACCAATTGTTGAACACAAGATTCCACTAAGAGGGGGGGTTGAATCAGTGGTTTCCAAACTTTAACCTTTTAATCCTAAGTGTGTGCATCGGTTAGCAACTCTAACACAAGGTGGATATATTGGTGAGATAGCGGAAGACATCAAGATGCAATCACACACAATAGGAGAAATATCTCTAATCTCATGCATCAATAATAGTACTCCAAATCAATCTACCATTTGCCATCCTATACCGATTGACATCAATGACAACACAATGCAAACAAAGTGTACTAGTCTAGTAGAAAAAAATTCAGTATCTGGTAGTGCAATAGATGCAGCCTATCAGATTCTCAAGGAGGAAAATAAATATGATCTGTGTGGAGTACTTCTCAGTGAGCTTATGAGCAACCTGAAGAAGATCAAGCAAGATAAGAAGCATGTTTTCAAGTTTGGTTCTATGATTATTTGTTTGGCATTTTACTTTTTGAATGAAATCTCTAGTATAGGAAAAGTACAATGGGTTTATGATAAACTAGTGGTAGTTCAAATTAAAGAAGGTTTGCAAGGATTGGGTGATGTAGTAGCACATAAATCTTCTTTGTGGGGTTATTTCAAATCACTTCAAGCTATGATGAAAAGCAGAGAGAAGATTCCAAAGCATATTGTTGAAAAATATGAGGATACCATATGCTTCATGGTAGACAAAGACAAATGCCACATGGAGGCAGTTGAACCTAGAACAATTTGGCTCATGCCCATGGGGTATGAAGTGGATGGAAACACACTTGATTCATATGCACAACACCTTCTGAAAAAACTGGTAGATGGAAAAGAAGAGAGGTCCAATACTTATAAAGAGGACCTAGACTTGCACAATAAATTCACTGAGCCCGGAAGGAAAAGGAAGGTCAGAAAAGAAGTTGAAGAGCTTGCAAAACAAATAGGAATAACAAAGGAAGTGGTTCAAAGGGATAGGGAGCAGACCATTCTAAAGGGGGAGGACATGGTAAAGCCTAAGAAGACAAAACCACTCTCCACTTCTCCCAAGCCATCCAAGCCAGGGAAAACCAATTCTGCACCTACCTCTAGTGCACAGAAACCTGTTCCTCCACCCAAGCCACAAAGAAAATCAACTGGTGGAGTAGAGAAAGGGAAGAAGGAGAATCCACAAAGGGAATATGTTGTAGCCACTACTAAAGATGTAGAGACAGATAATGATGAGGCAATGTGAGAGGTAAACAAGATAGCTACCTATGCTAGGGTAGTGAAGAAGCCTCAATCCGGTGGATCCCAACCGACCAAGAAGCCAAGGATAGAAGTTGAGCCATCAAGTAGAGCAAAAACAAGCAAGAAGCAAAAGTCTGAGTTGGATGAAGTTCTAAAATTTGGAAAAGTAGAAGGTACTTAGGATGTTGTACCCCCAATGACATTAACTAAAATAATTGATCTAGTGCTAAGGAAGGTAACTTGAAAAATGTACCTGTATATTATGAAAATTGTGATGATAATGATCAGAGAGATATAAAGGAAGCATTTGTACAATATATGAATGTTTATAGAAAAGCCTTGATAGATCTATCATCTATGATTCTCAAGGGATTATATGATATTTTGGATGCAAGGAGGCATACAACCAGCTTAGAGGATGAGAGAATAAAAGAATATATATTAGTGAATTTGTCTTCTGTAATTTCTAAAGCTGAAGTAGATAGATTGCTTAAGCTTGCAAAGGATATATTCAAAAGAAAAAGGAGAGTTAATAAAATTATGTACAGGAAGATAGATGAAGTTGTCAAAGAGACTAAAGCAATTTTGAAACAATTTATGAAAGTGCACAGATATGATGTAAATTCGACACAAGATGACACCCAGCCAGAAGAGCGGGCACACAATAATTTCATTCCAGAATAGCATATAGAGATTCCTAATGTGCAGAAAGAACAACCATCTGAGCGAGCCGTTTTGGAAAAGAAGAAAAATGAAAAAACCATAGTTACAAATGATAATGACACTACTAAGCTTGATGACTTTGGTGAATTTGAACAAGATCCTCTGGTGATAAGTATTGACTCTGAAAAGGAAGCTGAGGAGATTGAAATAGTTGATGAAGGGAAGGGAGAGATTGATGCTGAGAAGGATGAAGATGTTGTAAAAGATGCTAGTGTAGAGGTGGTAGAGAAGGAGAAAAGAGAAGAGAAGGATGATCAGGCTCCGGTAACAGTGGCAAGAGATACTGTAGCAGACAAAGGAAAATAGATTGTCACTGATTTAGATGGTTTTTCTCAAGGACCTATTGATTTGAGTTCTCATTCTCTATTTCAAGCGTTGAAGATTGCAGCTCTTGCATGAGCGAAGGTGAGTGAGGACTTACTCGAGTATATCTCCAAAGATAAAGAGTTGATCTCCATGGCGGTAGAAGTGTTAGAGAAAATTTTGACATCATTTAAACCAGACACAACTGATACTCCCTCCACTAAGCTTAGAACCATGCTCAATGTAGTAGACTCTCATTTTGTGTCTTTGGAGAAAGTAGAAGATGCTAGAATTTTGACTCAGTTTAATGCAATGAGATTAAGGATAATTTTGAAGATGATTGAAGGAGACAGGGTGAGTTTGACAACCGCTATGAAAAACATACAAGATGCATTAGATAAAGGCGGTCAAATATAGGAGTCATTTCTAATTTTTCCCAAGTTCCCTATTGACATTGACAAGAAAATAAAAGAGTATGAAGGGCAATTAGCTAGCATATCTCAATCCTATGCACCTCAATTAGTTTTGGCTAGAAATTTTGAAGCTAAAGTTATGGGTATAATTGACAAGATAAAGAGCTTAATTCAGGAAAAGGACAAAATTTTGGGCAGAGTGGGAGAAGTAAGAAGCCTTATCACTCTTCAGATAGACACATTGATCAGTAGCAAGCAAGATGCAATGACTTCTCTAAACAAGAGTGTTCTGGTAGATCAAAGAGGACCAGAGATGCATGTCTACCTTCTTAGTGGTCTGATCAATATTTTGGAGAATTTAAAGAAGAGTTGGGAAGATCATTTGTTGTCCCTAAAAACAATATTTGCAGATATTTTCAAATTCTTGTAAGTAACTATGTATATCCTTGTACATAAATTTTGGCAAACTTCTATCTTTGGCATTGCTGTGAAAGGGAGAAAGAGAGAAAGAGAGGTGAAAAAAAATGTATATTATTATTCTTGGCGGGATCTTGTTGAGTTTTGTTGAGTTTTGGAGTTTTGCAGCCTTTGAGTGTACAATGTCATTTTTTACAATGTTTCCATCAATGCCAAAGGGGGAGATTGTTGGCAAGAGACACTGTTTCAGTGAAGATTGTTGCATGAGAAATGTTTAGGAGTTGTCATTGATGGCAACTCAGTTATGAAATCATATCCACTGTGCGTAAATTTGATTTACCAAAAGTTTTATTATCGTTAGACATAAGTCTGGAAGGTGGAATACAGTAACCGATAGAGTATGAGTACAAAGTGTAGATCTTGATTTTGGTTGCAGTGATAGAGGTAGATGATTTAAGGTTTGAGGCAACTTACTCTATGATTCTGGTATCTGATGTTGATTCATGAGCGAGAATGAAGTTCCAGTATTCGGTAATTCAGGTAGAATAGAGCTATTTTGATGTAACGTGTGGTGCAGAATCTTTGGGTTAATTTTGGTGATTTGTTTTATATTCGAGGAGATTGGGCTGACCTATGTGAATCTTTTTATCATCTTGTTTAGGTCCGCATATGGATTTGTGGATGGATTGAGCTGACTTGTTGGTTGCACGTTTCATGTTGTGTGTCATATGGTTTTTGGAAGCCGACATGAGAATTGATTTATTTTAGCGGTGCAGATATATAAGATTGACTTGTATGATCATTTTGATATGGTTGAATGTGTGAATCTTGGTATGTGATGATAAAATGATCATCAATAGGCAAATTTGGTGCTTCGGTATATGACTATGCAGTAGAACAAAGTAGATAAGTTGAACAAAGGAATATAGTCAGATTGTGCTTAATCGGAAATGCTATTTGGCATTAGTAGATTCTATTCTTCAATTCAGACACTATTATAATCATTTTTAGGATAGTGTTGTAACCCTCTTTTGTATTTGAGTAGTGAGATCTAGGCAGTGTGCCTAAATGCAAGTGCATTCCTCTTTTTGTAATATTATCATACTCCTGATCCAAGTATAATAATATTGTGGGTTCAAATCCTACCATAGATTTTCCCTTTCCAGGTTTCCAGGTAAAAATTTTGGTGTTATGGTTTTGTGGTTGATTGGTTTGTGTTTCCACACTTTACATTCACTCTTATGCATCTGGTGGTTTAAGAATTAGTTTAATAAATTTGTGAATTGTAGAACACTAATTCACCCCCCCCCCCCCCCACTCTCAGTGTTCATTTATTCCAAGACAATTGTCTTCCATAACTCAATCCAAGTTCAATTTTCCTACATTTGATGTAGCAAGAAAATTATTTGATGACATGGTCCCTACGGTTCCTCATAAGCATATAGAAGTTCCTCAAATGGATTTGTACAATGGAAAAGGTGACCCCTTGACTCATATGAAGACATTTAAAACTTTATGTAGTGATTTTGCTCATGACCAAAGACTTTGGCTAAATTGTTTACTATAACCTTTAGAGATAAAGCATTGAAATGGTATTGTTCTTTGTCTCCTTATTCTATTACTTTTTTTCAACAATTGGCTAATTCTTTTATTCAACAATTCCAATATAACATTGGTCCTAAGATTACTTTGACTTATTTTATTTGTTGTAAGCAAAGAGTTAAAAAAAAACTGATATTATTAGTAGATAAAAATGTTTGCATTCACAAAAGTGTTTATCATGTGCCTAATCATTATGTTCAAAGAATTGTTATTGCTATTGTAATGCCCGCCAAAATACCCTAGAGAAATACAACCAACTATAATTTTTTTTTTAAACATCTACTAACACAACACAATAAATTATTATTACATCAAAAGCATTAATCAACATCTACAAGATTATATAAAATATTTTTAACATCATAATTATGCAAGAGGAATACATCACAACATCTACCATTCCCTAGGGTACTTCAATGCCATCATGCAAATAACTCTAACACATAAACACGTCTCCATCTATGATACCATTCAACATTCATTGCATGAATTTCCTAATCGATTACTTTCCTTCTTAGCATGAGAATCATTATTCAACAAATGCATATCCTATCATATCCCATTATCCATTTGATTCATTTTAAAATACCAAACCAAATATTCCTAATCCCTTTCCAAACCTTCTAACATGTCATGTTATCATGAATTATCAATTAGGCATCAACTAACGCAATCTAGTTCATTTCCTTAAGTATAATCATACATCCTACAAGCTACTCATTCTTATTTGTATTCTAGAGATATCCATGAACCAAGAATAACATCATTTCCATTGAAACATTCATATAGTTTCTTCCAATCTAGAATTGCATCCACAATGAATATCCTTTTACAACATAGTAATTTACAATGAACTCAACAATCATGTTATGTTACAATACATCAAGATCTCAATCCACTACAAATCCTATTACATATGTTTTCAAGATACTGTTACATATTCTTCCTTTATAATTACGACTTACTCATGATACAAGATACATAATCTCAATTCCACTACATATAATATACTCCACGAATCCATCTACATTAAGAGAAGATATGAATCCACATTAATGCACAAGATCATCCAATGAAGAACGTCCCAATCGAAGAAGGCATCAAACCACCCGACCATGTGGAACCATAAGGAACCACCCCCCATGCTAGGAGATGACACAAGATCCCCTCACACTCTAGATCTAGGCTGACACCTAGCTACCAAAGAGATAAAATAACTCCAAGGCCACAATAATGACATAATCCACCATACAGGACATCCGGAGGAGGCACCACAATACAAGCATAAGGAACTAGGATCAACATGTAGGGTAGAGTGTCATCACATGCTATCAGAGGATATCCTATAAATTTTTCCTACCATCCATGATACACATGTGGAAATGTCTCAACCTTTGAGGAATCAAGGGAGTTTGGTTTATACAGTTACTAGATCTTCCCATATCTCACTTTGGTTGGGTAGTAGTAACTCATCTAAGTAAGATAAGAAATGTGTTGTGGTGATGCCCCATCTCATGGCCTAGAGTAAACCAGAGTGAGATATGGGAAGATCTGGTAACCAGATAAACCAAACTCCCATGATTCCTCAAAGGCTGAGATGGTTCCGCATGTGTATCATGGATGTCGGGATAGAGTTATAGGATATCCTCTGATAGCATGTGATGACACTCTGTTAGGTCCCCGAGACAACTGAGAGGGGGGGTGAATCAGTTGTCAAATAAATTCAAACCAAAAACAACTTAACCAACTTAATGCTTAATATCGGTAGACCAGTTAAATATGTCGGTAGACAGTTTTAACAATTAATTGCTATACCGGTAAGGATTAGTGCATGAAACATAAACACAAAGTCATCCACAGCACATAACACCAATATTTGTACGTGGAAACCCTGTAAGGGGAAAAACCACGGTGGGAAACCTTACCCACAATCAGATGATACTACTACAGATAGTAAGTGTACATAAACGGGGTTTGCACATGTAGAAAGGCCAACTGCCTAGAGCTCACTACTCAATCACAAAATGGGAGTCACATTGACTACAGTTGGATGGTTAAATCCAATAAGAATGTACTACACAAAATAGCATCTTCATATGCTGGATTCAGTACCGGTGTAGTTTTGATTGTCTTCACAAAAAAACCCTCCTCAATCTTCAAATAATGTCTGCATGTATAGCTCTGCTTATTCTCGCATATACCTTCACACAATCCTTTTTTGCATTCCACATTTGATCTTACAAACAAGATCTTACATTTATACCATAACCTAAGACCAATTTTTGTAAGTCGGCTCTACAAGATATTACAATAAAAACATTTTACAAACAATACAATATCCGATGCAATAACCGATTGAACATGTTGACTTAATGCATTTACAACAATAATTAATCATCTCCATAGCGTGCCATGCTGATCTGGAAAAGATAAACCTGCCAGTGTAACCCTGGACCTATTTGCCGGTAACAACAAATATGCAAATATGAATATACCAATGAACAAAACTCCAGGACAAGATGTCCAAATGATGTCTTCGACATTACCAAGTGTTTTCCATATCATTGCAAGTGTCGGTGATCAATATATCTTGCTGGTATACCAGATACCAGTGACTGTGTATGAGTCACTTGCTTGCTAGTGAATGTTGTTGATTCTCCAAAGTACCAGAGTTGATAAGAGTTTAGTAGGTGTTGACATCAATGACAAAACCATACCAAAATACCAACAATCTCCCCCTTTGGAATTGATGGCAACACAAGATGGAAAAACCATCAAAGTGCCAAAACAGAAATGCCAAATACCAAAAACCAACAATCTCCAAAAAGATCATAACTAGAAATCAAAATATAGATACACAGAGTAATAATCTCTCCTAAATAACAATCTCTCCCCCTGGGAGCAACATGTGTTTTCCTTGTGTTTTTCAAATTTTTTCCATACCAATCTCTCCCCCTTTGACATCAAATGCCAAAGTTACAATAAAACCAAGTTCATATACAAAATACCAATCAATTCAATATACCAACCACTCCCCTTGAGAAGTAGCTTCTCATCAAAGACCGGAATAAAAGATTTCTCTATTAATTCTGTCGGTTGATGACAATCATCAACTGTCTAAGTCTCTACCGATGATGGTATGACTCCAAGCTGATCTCTGAGATATTCAAAAGTTTCCTTAGGCAAAGGTTTAGTGAAAATATCTGTAATCTGCTCTTTAGTATTCACATAAACCAGTTTTATCTCATTTGCTTCAACATTTTCCCTTAGAAAATTTAGTTTGATACAAACATGTTTGGTTTTAGAATGTAATACCGGATTCTTAGATATATCAATTGCTACAGTGTTATCACAATAGATAGTAATAGATTCATTGCATTTTACCTTTATGTCTTTCAACATTTGCTTAAACCATAGTACCTGTGTACAGTTAGTTGCTGCTACAACATATTCTGATTCTGCTATTGATAAAGATGTACAACTTTGTTTCTTACTCAACCAAGAGACTAATCTATTTCTAAGAAAGAATGCTCCGCCGGTGGTGCTTTTTCTATCATCCACATCTCCTGCCCAATTTGCATCTGTGTATGCACATAATTCAAAGTTTTCATCTCTAGGATACCATAATCCAAGATTTGTAGTGCCTTGTAAGTACCGAAAAATCCTTTTTACTGTCGATTCATGATTTTCTTTGGGATTACTTTGAAATCTTGAAACAATACATACTGCATTCATAATATCAGGTCTGGTTTGTGTCAAATACAGTAAACCTCCTATCATAGATTTGTATCTAGTCAGATTAACAGGTGTAGATTCATCCCTTTGTGATAATTTGTCATTTGTTGTCATAGGTGTGCTTACTGGTTTAGAGTTCTCCATCCCAAATTTCTTTAGTAACTCTTTTAAGTATTTGAATTGACTCAAGAATATACCTTTATCAGTCTGTGAAATCTGCAATCCTAAAAAGAATTTTATTTCTCCAATCATAGACATTTCAAATTCTTGCTGCATTTTAATAGAAAATTCCTTACATAATCCATCTTCTCCTCCAAAGATTATATCATCAACAAATACTTCTATAATCAAGATGTCATCATTAGTTACTTTATAATATAAATTGTTGTCTGCATCTCCTTTAGTAAAACCAATCTTTAAAAGATACTTATCCAATCTTGCATACCAAGCTCTTGGAGCTTGTTTCAATCCATACAAAGCTTTTCTTAACCTGCAAACCATATCATTGTCATCTATCAAAGAAAATCCATCAAGTTGTTCAATGTATACTTCCCCTTCAAGATCTCCATTTAAAAATACACATTTAATATCCATTTGATAAACTTTGTAGTTCTTGTGTGCTGCAAAAGCCAAAAATAATCTGACTGCCTAAATTCTAGCTATTGGTGCAAAGGTTTCATTGTAATCAACTCCTTCCTTCTAAGAATATCCCTTACACACTAGTCTTGCTTTATTTTTAACAACCTTACCATCTTCATTAAGTTTATTTCTAAATACCCATTTGGTTCCAATTACATTTTTATCTTTAGGTCGCGAACTAATGTCCAAGTGTTGTTTTTCTCAATTTGTTCTAATTCTTCTTCCATAGCTTTAATCTAAAATTTATCTTCACATGCCTCATTAACAGATGATGGTTCAATTTGAGAAATAAGACATACCTCTTCATTTGCCAATCTTCCTCTTGTCATAACTCCTTTAAATTTGTTTCCAATTATCTGATCTTCAGAATGATTCAGTCTTACATAGCGAGGTGTCTTGGTTTGTTGTTGTTCCTCAATTACTGTGGAATCCTCAGATGAGACCAGGGTAACTGGATCTTCATTTTGTACCGATGGATTCAGAGTAGGTTCATTTGTCAAAAATTTTGTTGTTGTTTTAGAGTCTATATACCTTGAAGTTCCTTTGAATTGTTCATCAATTTTTACATTTGTACTTTCAACAATTTTCTGCAATCTTTTATTAAAACATCTATATGCCTTGCTCTTAGCTGAATAACCAAGAAATATTCCTTCATCACTTCTAGGATCAAATTTGCCAATATACTCATCTCTTCTGATATAACATTTACTTCCAAAAATTCTGAAATACTTAAGAGAAGGAGTATTACCCAGCCATAGTTCATGAGGGGTCTTACCGGTTTCACCTTTGATGTGAACTTTGTTGAATGTATAGACCGTTGTACTGACTGCCTCTCTCCAATATACATGTGGTAGGTTTTCTTCTGATAACATACTTCTTGTTGCATCCAAGATAGTTATGTTTTTCCTTTCAACAACTCCATTCTGCTATGGTGTCTGAGGTGCTGATAGTTGTCTTCTGATTCCATTCACTTCACAAAATGTATTAAATTCCTTAGATGTAAATTCACCTCCTTGATCTATCTGAAACATTTGATTTTCTTACCGATTTCATTTTCTACCATTGCTTTGAACAGTTTGAACTTTCCAAGTGCTTCTGATTTTTCTCTGAGAAAAATAACCCAACACATTCTAGAATAGTCATCAATAATTAGCATGAAATATCTATCACCTTGTAAGCTTTTAGTTCTAGTTGGACCACATAAATCAGTGTGAATCAAATCAAGAGCATTATTTGATTTTTCTAGAATACTTTTGAAACTAGCTCTAACTTGTTTTCCAAGTTGACATTCCTTACATACTGTATTATGAGGTCTGACAATTTTAGGTAAATCTCTAACTGCCTTAGTAGTACTGATCTTCACCATGCAATCAAAGTTTACATGATAGAGTCTCTTATGCCATAACCAACTTTCATCTATATATGCAATTAAGCATGTCTTTTCACTGTTATTCAAATGAAAGATATTACCTCTAGTCTAATTACCGGTTGCAATTTCCAAACCAGTTCTATTCATGATTTTGCATTTTCCATTTTTGAATTGTAACTGAACTCATTTCTCAACTAATTGACCAACACTTAAAAGATTATGCTTTAATCCTTCAACATAGTAAACATTGTCAGTTTTATGCTTACCATCAAGAGATATTGTACCCTTACCTTTGATTCAACAAGCTTTGTCATCTCCAAATCTCACTAAGCCTCCATTGTATTCTTGAAAGTTCAAGAATTTACCTTTGTCTCCTGGCATATGATGGGAGCATCCTAAATCAATGATCCATTCATCCTTTACTTCAACTTTAGCTGCCAGGGCCTGTACTACCGGTTGAGTGGTAGGTGTAGGTTGAACTTTTGTTATAGCAACAAAAACCCATCCATTGTCTACTGGATCCTCATCAGAATCATCAGTCATGCCTTCATCAACAATGTAACAAGATTTGTCTTTATTCTTCTTAAATCTATATCTCTGATATTCAGGGTTAGGTTTGTATGTTCTTCTAGCTTCTTATCTTAGTCTAGCATGTCTATCAAGGCATATTGAAGCCATATGACCAATCTTATTACAGTTAAAACATTTAAAGGGTGCTTTACCTTCATACTTACTTCCAACTAGACCTTTAGGCATTTTCCTTGCAAATAGTGTTTCAAGTTCTTCAAGTTCTTCATTTTCTTTCCTACTTTCTTCAAGTTCTCTTGCATAAAAGGCTTTCCAATCAGATTTGTCAAATGATGGAGTAGATGATGTTGATGCTTTAAAGGCCAAATCTATCTTTATAGTAGCAACAGGACCAAATTCTTCAATTTCAAAAGCTGAAAGTTTCCGAATTAATGTATCTCCAGTAACTGATGTATTAGGCATTGTTCTTAACTCATTTATAGCAGTGACTTTCATTTTATATGCTGGTGGAAATCCTCTTAAAACTTTTGAAACAATTTCATCCTCACTTAAGGTTCCTCCACAACATTTAATACCCAAAACAATTTCATTTACTCTTTCCATAAAAGCAGAAATCCTTTCATCTTCTTCCATTTTCAGATGTTCATAACTGACCCGAAAGCTTTCAAGTTTTGCAATTTTGACTGTGGAATCTCCTTCATTTAGTGTTTCCAAATGATCCCAAATAGCTTTAGCAGTAGACCTATCTGATAGTCCCATGATTTGTTGATCTGATAATGCGCTCAAAAGTGCTTCTCTTGCTTTGCAATCATTTTCCTCATCTTTAGTCAAGTATACAACAATAGTATAACCATTCTTTATAAAATCCTAGATGTCTTTTCCAATGCAATTTAGATGTGTCTCCATTCTGATCTTCCATATGCCATAGTTGGTTCCATCAAGTTTAGGATTGTCCTTCCTGAAATAGTTAGTAGACATTGGATCTCCTCAAGCTGTTAAACTTCTGAAAATAGGACTATGCTCTGATACCAATTGTTAGGTCCCGGAGACAACTGAGAGGGGGGGGGGGGGGGGTGAATCAGTTGTCAAATAAATTCAAACCAAAAACAACTTAACCAACTTAATGGTTAATACTAGTAAACTAGTTAAATATGTCGGTAGACAGTTTTAACAGTTAATTGCTATACCGGTAAGGATTAGTGCATGAAACATAAACACAAAGTCATCCACAACACATAACACCAATATTTGTACGTGGAAACCCTGTAAGGAGAAAAACCATGGTGGGAAACCTTACCCACAATCAGATGATACTACTGCAGATAGTAAGTGTACATAAATGGGGTCTGCACATGCAGAAAGGCCAACCGCCTAGAGCTCACTGCTCAATCACAAAATGGGAGTCACACTAACTATAGTTGGATGGTTAAATCCAATAAGAATGTACTGCACAAAATAGCATCTTCATATGATGGATTCAGTACCGGTGTAGTTCTGATTGTCTTCACAAAAAAATACTCCTTCAATATTCAAATGATGTCTGTGTGTATAGCTCTGCTTATTCTCACATATACCTTCACACAATCCTTTTTCACATTCCACATTTGATCTTACAAATAAGATCTTACATTTATACCATAACCTAAGACCAATTTTAGTAGGTCAGCTCTACAAGATATTACAATAAAAACATTTTACAAACAATACAATATCCGATGCAATAACCGATTGAACATATCGGCTTAATGCATTTACAACAATAATTAATCATCTCCATAGCGTGCCATGCTGATCTGGAAAAGATAAACCTGTCGGTGTAACCCTGGACCTATTTGCCGATAGCAACAAATATGCAAATATGAATATACCAATGAACAAAACTCCAGGACAAGATGTCCAAACGATGTCTTCGACATTACCAAGTGTTTTCCATATCATTCCAAGTGCCGGTGATCAATATATATTGCTGATGTACCAAATACCGGTGACTGTGCATGAGTCACTTGCTTGCCGGTGAATGTTGGTGATTCTCCAAAGTGCGAGAGTTGATAAGAGTTTAGTAGGTGTTGACATCAATGACAAAACCATACCAAAATACCAGCACACTCTACCCTACATGTTGATCCTAGTTCCTTATGCTTGTATTGTGGTGCCTCTGGATGTCCTATATGGTGGATTATGTCATTATTGTGGTCTTGGAGTTATTTCATCTCTTTGGTAGCTAGGTGTCAGCTTAGATCTAGAGTGTGAGTGGAATCTTGTGTCATCTCCTAGAACGGGGGTGGTTCCTTATGGTTCCACATGGTCGGGTGGTTTGATGTCTTCTTCCATTGGGATGTTCTTCATTGGATGCTCTTGTGCATGGATGTGGATTCATATCTTCTCTTAATGTAGATGGATTCATGGATTATATTCTATGTAGTGTAATCTAGATTATGTATCTTGTATCATGAGACTACTACCCAACCCACCTAAGATTAGTTATTATATTATTACTTGATTAATACAATAAAAATCCAATGAGCTATCCAGACGGTCTAGACCCCGACTACAGCCAACAAGGAATCCTAGCAGTCTATTCCTTGTGACCTCGGCAGACTCATGGAATCTCACTCTCCCTAATCATGCACCTAGACCTTAGGATAACAACATAATCAAATACAAGAACAAGGGCTCTCAGATGCATCATAACCTAGATAGCCAAGGTTATACATCAAATAATAATATCCAAGAACATGAACAACATATGCCAATATCACAGCCTTACAAGGGCAACCAATAATCCTTAAACATCAAGAATCTCATTATAAAAAAATATTCAACATGAGCCCAATGAATCTCAACAAGGCATTTCTCATCTCCCTCAGTCCAATAGTGAAATCAATCAAGCATGCAACATCATATGGATAAACTCATTCACGACAATGCACAAGCACGAGAGTCTAAATACCAAAATTTTCAATAACCAAAATCACGAATAAAATCTCAACGAATACATTAAACATATATTTTTTCACAGACACGAAGAATATAATCTTTTAAAATCAAATTGCATAAGAAGGATTTAAAATCGCCAAACTGGAAAATAGAAGTTATGGAATGCAAAATTGTTGCAAAAGTGACAAGACAAATCTTCAATCCACCAACAAAAATCACAACCTCAAGCAAATCCAAGCTAAGCTCCAAAAGCTAAATGAATAATTCTCAGAAAATTCTCCAGCCAAGCCACACACACAATAAACTCAAATCTCCCAATGAATAGAAATTGATCCAAAAACTATACAACTTCTCCAACCAATCAAAATAATCCAAAATATAATATCTCATACCAACCATGCCAAATATTGAGGTAGAACAATATAAAATAATATTATTTAACTTACCCAAATATCTCAACCAATAATAAAATAGGGTAGGTAGGGTAAATAATTAAATAATAGATAAATAATTAAACCAAAATAATATATTTCTTATCGACCATCTCAAAAATTAAAACAATAATAATATAAAATAATATTATTACAATCTCCAAAACTCACAACCAACAATGGGAGAGGGTAGGTGACTTACATAATAAATAAATAAATGGGCAGGAATAATAAATAATCCCATTAACCAATAAATAAAATAGAAAGCGCTAATATAAAATTAATAAATCAAATGCCCAATAAATGTTAAACGACAAAATAATATAAATAAATAAATAAATAAGCAATTAAATAATAATATCTTCACAACCACAAATCCCAAGAGGGCCAATCATAACAAGGGGTAAGTAAAGAAATAATAACAAAGAAATAACCAATAAATAAATAGATACATAATAAACAATAAAGTAAATAAATAATTAAATAAGTAATAAATAAGCCAACAATAAATAAATAAAATAATAAGCAAATAATTAAAAGTACGGATACATATAAATGTTCTAGCCAATAATAATTTAAACTCAATGCCATTAATATCTACCACATATGTATAAAATATAATAGTAAATAAATAATATTACATGCATAATTATAAATGCCAAATATCATGATCCACAAAATAACATTAATAAATAATAACCTTCAATAATTAAATCGGCAATTATATTTAAATAGTAATGCCATCCACTAATTTAATTTAATATTAATAAATTATATAAAAAAATTAATTAATTTATAATCTAATTAATAATCACACATTAATATTAAATATTTATATCAACTATTTATTTAATTTTTTTTATTATAAACTATGTAAATCCATTAATTTAATTTAACATTATTAAACTATATAAATCAATTATTTAATTAATAATTTAATTAATAAAAAATCATAACACTGCAAAGTAATCCAACATAGAATAACTCAAGAAACCACTTGACACTAAACAACAACTCACACCAAGACTCTAAACGGACAAGGGTAATCAACTTAAACCTAAAGTGTAGAATGGGTTTTCATGTCATCTTTGATCAACTTGCCATTGGGATAAAGACACGCTCAGACCTGTGAAGCCAGGTGGAGTCGGTGTCTTGTACCTGCAAACCTGTCACCACCAATACATATACAACAACATATGCAATATATATAACGTAAATACACAGGCAAGTGAAGAGAATCATACTATCATATGTTGCTCGCAATGAGTGATATGATATTGTATCTATCACAAATACACTTAGAAGACAGTCATGACAATCAAGCACTATCATAAACATCATCGTATCCAGTATAATCATTAATTAGGGTTAGTACATGGTTAGATACCATCAAATCATCATAAAGTAAACTAAGCTATATCAATATGATCTATTAATGCACAAAAGACAAGATGAATCAGGGAGGGGCACTACAGCTATGATATTGCTATCAGGGTTCAACTGTGTAGTTTTTGAGTCAAACTCATTGACCCATGTTTCATGAGTAGTGGTTCACAAGAACCCATCTCTCATGAGTTTACTAGAGATAAGATAATTTACAAAAAGATACTAGAGATAAGCTTCTATTTTCTGAGTTTACTTCTTTTATGTAATTGTGCATAGTGCTTCATAATTATCAGCTTCAAGTGAGTCAATTTGAATCATCTTCTTCAATGGCTTTGGTTGATAAGAATGAGAGTGCTTAACAATATTTTTTGAAGTTCAACAAAAAAAAGCATCTATTTTTATTATGTTATTGCTAATTTACAAAAAGATACTAGAGATAAGCTTCTATTTTCTGAGTTTAAGCTTCTATTTTTATGATGGTATTGCTAATTTACAAAAAGATACTAGAGATAAGTTTCTATTTTCTAAGCTTACTTCTTTTATGTAATTGTGCATAGTGCTTCATAATTATCAGCTTCAAGTGAGTCAATTTGAATCATCCTCTTCAATGGCTCTGGTTGATAAGAATGAGAGTGCTTAACAATATTTTATGAAGTTCAAAAAAAAAATCTTTCATTAAGATAAATGACAACATCAATACTCAAGTGGCAGTCGTGACATCGATGTGGCCCCTTTATCCAAATACTTTACAAAATAATTAACTCCTCTTTCTAAGTCTTTTCAAAGTATAAAATTGAGGTTAATGAATGCTAAAGTGTTACAAATTCCTCCCATCAAACCAGTTGGCAATTCTAAACCATTGTCATCTTACCATGATCCTAAAGGTTTTTGTCAATATCATCGTCAACCTGGCCATGATACTGAGAAATGTTTCTAGTTGAGAAATAAGATCCAATACTTTATTGATAACAAACATATATCTATAGTTGGTGTCAATGACAAAGGGAATAAATTTTTAGCTTTTCGTAATCAAAACCTTCAAATCTTTACCAATTTGTTGTCTTCTCATTCTACCAATGTTGTTGACTCTAAGTCTTTCTTTTTCTCCTAATGACCTTGGTATATAATCTAATAATATTGTGAACCTTGTTAGCAAACGTATACCTCCAAAAGACTTATGTATTACTTTCGATCCTAGTGAGACTATTGTTTCACCCAATGGTCCATTATGTATCACTGCAAAGATCAAACACAAACTCTCATGAGGGGTTCTCATTGATCTAGTGTGTATAGTGAATGTGATTATTGAAGAATGTCTTTATACTAAAAAATTGCATCAAGTAACATATGATAAATCTGATATTATGGTTAAGGTGTTTAATGGTTTTTCTTTCCCTAATATTGGTTCTATCACCCTTCTCGTTGAGGTTGGTACTAAGTGCTTAGATGTCCCCTTTGCTATTATTCCTACACCAGATCAATTTCGTGTAAAGTTGGCACATCCTTGGCTCTCTTCCATGAATGTTATCCCTTCTACAATTCATAAATGTTTGAAATTCCCTCGTAATGGTACTATTATAATAATTAATCATAGCCTTTACTAACCCACTGCAAAGCATAGAAATTTCACTCTTGATTACTTTTGGCCTAAAAAATTGAGCCTCTTAAGCCTTGAAATAACATCATTTTCTTATCTTATCAAAAATGGAAAAATGAGATGATCATGGTCTTGAGTAAACCTAGAGACACTACACACATGGATATTCCTCCTCCTCATAATGGACCTGGTATTCTTCCTACTCCTTCTATTTCTCCTATATATGCCTTAGTCTCACTTCCTACTTTCTACAAAGGAAAGTTCTTGGCATCAAGTCTCTATCAACCTATTGGGGTTTCTTCCATTCCTCCCCCTATAAAGGAACAAAAGAAGCCTATATCCATTTATCTTCAACCTTCACAATTATTGTCTAGAACTAAAAGGAATAATTGTGCAAGAGAATGCCAATGAAGATGTCATGCTAAGGCTTGTAATTCCCCTCGAGGTTGGCCATGAATAAGGAGGTATTGTGACATTATACCTTTGCTATAACATTATTAATGAATATATTCGATATTAAATTCTAATAAATAGGGAATATGGATAATTGAGGATGTGTGGTTGGCTTAGGACTTGATGCTTATATTGAATATGTTTCTGTAATATTTCATAGGATGAAGAATGATTATTTTTATAAGGGATTTTGATGTACTAACCTACGTTGCAGCAGCCCAAGTTATACTATTGGCTAGTGAACTTTATATTATTGGCTTCGATGGTAATGTCAGGTGTATGTTAGTTATTTCTTGTTTTGTGTAGCATTTTATGTTTTTTTATGTTGGTCTTAAGGCCATTGATGTTACCCTCGTCCTTGCTCGGTTAGAGAAGTGTCAATTGTCTTTGTTAGCCGAACAGATCGCCACTTAGGCGTTAATCCGACACCTTTGTTTTGTGGTATGGTATGTTATTTGTTAAGTTTGGCTAAAGTCTTATGTGTTGGTTATTTTTAATTATTAAGTTTTTATTAAATTTTGTTTATAAGGAAGTTAGTTCAATTAATCATTTTTACCCTTGAGTAATTAATTATTGTTGAATGTGGTTGCATATTCAAAGTTATTAAGGATTAAATTAATATGTTAGTTTTGGATTAATGAATTAATATTTGATCTTTTTTTTAATAAATTAATATTATAGATGTATTAAGTAATTATCAAGTAAAGTTTTATTTTTATTAAAATTAATATAAGCTTGATTTAATAATTGTAGAGTCCTATTTTACTATTTAATAAATAAATTGATTTTGATTCTATGAGAATTTGAAATTAAAAGTTTTTAATTAAATTTTATTGAGGAAGTTGCTTTTTGGTCTTTTGTACGTGCATGAGTGAATTAGGAAATTTCCATTTCCTATGATGAGTTTTGGAAAAACCCTTTTATATTCTGGAAAATTTCCAGAATAAGGGGTTGGCTCTTTGTTGTTTCTTTTTTTGGATTTTGGGACGGAAGTTCTTGGCAACGAGGATTTTGCATAGGTTGGAGTTTTGCCTTTGGTTTCATGTGTGTTGTCGGGAGCATGATCTGGAGGTTTTGCCTGCGAATTTGATTACCAGGAATGCGATTTAAGGTAGGGGTATAAATTCTTTTGTTGTGTGTATTTTATTTGAAAAGAGAAATCTTATTTGGCTTTTGTACAAAATTTGTCTATTACCCGAGGGATGTTGGAAATTTTTCTCTAGAAATTTTAGACTTTGTGTGTATTTTGTTTTCAGGAAATTCTTTGATAGATTAAAAGGAATAATATTTATTTGGGGAGTTCCCTAGGAATCTATTTCAATTTATGATCTTTGGTGTAAAGTTTTCATTCTAAAAATAGGGGTTGTTTTGGGTTTTCCTATCCCAGATTATTATTCATGAATTAAATCTATTTTTTAGTAAATTTCTTTTAATAAAATTCTAGAAGTGTATTGTGTTGGGGTTTATTGTTTTTTTAATCAATCCTTATTTATAAAATAAATTGACTGCGTTATTGTTCTTTCCAAATATATATATATTAAAAAAAAATTAAGTTTAATTAATTTTGGTGGTGGTGGGCTTAACCCACCACCACGTTGTGGGGAGAGACCCTCAACCGTGGGCACTCAACCCATAGTGCGGGGAGAACCCATGCTGATGCAGGAGCATCCCTGGTTCACAACAATCTTGCATCAACCAAAAACATTTTCCTTTCTGTTTTTCTTTCTGTTTGCAGTTTCAGTTTTCCTTTCTGTGTGTCTCGATTTTGGCTCACCGGATCCTGTGGAGTTGGATTCTACTTGAAGATTGGATCATCTTTCTTGATTTTAGACTACATCACATTTGGATCACTTTCCGGCAAGATATCACTACTAGTTTCCATGATAGATTCTTGTTACCAGATTGACAATTCTTTGTTATCAATTGCCTGAACCTATTCTAGTGTTCTTCTGGAACCCATTCCGAAGCTTGTGGAGACTTGGACATTTATTTCGATGTTCTTTGGCATTTGGCCGACCTTTTCCCATGATCTATGTTTCATCCTTTGGATTTTCTAGAGGAATCTCTTGGCGGAGGTCGACCTTGTTATTTTCATGTTAGGTCTTGTTCTTCGGCTTTTGATCCCTTTTGGGTTGACTGGATCCTTTGGATCGATATATATATTTGTAATTATGCTTTAGAATGTAACAAAGAAGAGAATCAAGTAGCTAGTCTGTGCATAGAAAACAAATCTTTCAATTCAAGCCCGGTTTTGACCTATTCTACCAGGCTTATGAGTCGGTATGTTGTAACCTGGTTGTTATTCGTTGGATGTGATCAAATTTCATGCAATAAATCAATCTTTTCTGCATTGCCTCCATCATATATTTGTGTTTCTATTGTGTTTACTCTTGTTGACTGGTCTAGATTGATCTCTTTGAGGTCCCTCCTCATCGATGATGACTTCACATGATGTGGGTTCTCAACTCATAGTATGGGGAGCAATGTGTGTGTGTGTGTGTGTGTGTGTGTGTGTGTGTGTTTGTATGTATATGTATATGTATATGTATATTGTAATGCCCACCAAAATACCCTAGAGAATTAAATTAAAATCTGCCAACAAATAGAGATAAAAAAAATTTCTTTTAGGATAACCATTACACATGCGCTATTACTAGCATTTATTAAAGCAACATTACTACCATTATTCATCAATGCATTGTTAACTATATACATGAATACATAAATCAGCAAGAACATAACCATAGAATCATATTACTCAAGAGGAATAACCGTTTAACCATTAACATAACTCTATATAAACTCATACAATGCAAATCCATTCCCTAGGATATCTCAATGTCACTAGACAAAATCTCACCACATCTCATATTCATCTTAGAACATTGATGTAGGAGCATCCCCGGTTCATAGCAATCTTGCATACACAAAAAACATTTCCTTTCTGTTTTGTTTGTAGTTTCAGTTTTCCTTTCTGTTTATCCCGGTTTTGGCTCACCGGATCCTATGGAGTTGGATTCTACTTGAAGAATTGATCATCTTTCTTTCTTTCAAACCACATCTCATTTGGATCACTTTCCGGCAAGATATCGCTATCGATCTCCTTGTCAGTTTCTTGTTACCGGTTGCATGAGACCTATTTTGGTGATCTACCAGAACCCTTTCTGAAGCTTGTGGAGCCTTGGGCATTGATCTCGATGTTGCTTGGCATATGGATGACCTTCTATGTTTCATCCTTTGGATTTTCTAGAGGAATCTCTTTGTGGAGGCCAACCTTGTTCATTTTGCACATTAGGTCTTGTTCTTTGGGTTTTGATCCTTTTTGGGCCGACCAGATCCTTTGGATTGATATATATATTTGTAATCATGCTATAGAATGTAATCAATTTGAAGATCAAGAAGTATCAGATAGATAGACAATGCCTAGAAGATAGGTCTTTTGATTCAAGGTCCCATTCTGACCTATTTTACCAGGCTTGTGTGTTGGTATGATGTAACCTAGTTGTTACCGATTGGATGTAATCGAATTTCATGCAATAAAACAATCTATTCTGATTTGCCTCCATCATATATGTGTGTTTTCTCTTGCTGACTGGTTTGGACTGATCTCCTTGAGGTCCCTCCTCACCGGTGACTGCTTCAAGTGGTATCAGAGTGAAGTTTCATTTTAGAGGTTGTGTGTCCTAAAATTTTGTTGTAGGGTCGTGGATTGTGGATCCGACCTACAATTACAGAGGACTGGCATGAATCAATGGCGCAAAGAGGAACTAGGAATGGCTGATCTCGTGGGAATGCAGACCATGGTATGATGGAGATGTTGCAAGGAATAGCAGCCTAGTTAGAAGTCATGGAGATAGCCTAGAGAAGAGGCTGACATATTGAGGATGTGAGTGAAGATGAAGGAGAAGAAGCCTCGACAGAACAAGTGAACCTACCAATAGTTGATCCAGAGAAGGAAAGGTTTTTAAGGGTTTTGAGTAGGGCGAACACTAAACCTCATTTCACCCCACTAGAATATGATAGGAATTTACATTCAAATGAATTGATGGATTGGATCTCAGAGATGGAGAAGTATTTTGATTTTGAAAATACTGTAGAAGAGAGGAAGGTGAAATATGCCTATACATGGTTGAAAGGTCATGCATCTCTTTGGTTGGAGCATTTGAAAGTTGATAGATAGAGAAGAGGTAAAGAAAAGATTAAGACATGGGATAGGATGATTGCTAAGTTAAAATCAAAGTTTGTCTCGACGAATTATCAAGTGGATTTGTTCTGGAAGTTGCAGAATCCGAGACAAAAGGACTCTAGTGTGAAGGAGTACACCGAAGTATTTTACAAGTTGAACAGCAGATCCGGACATGTTGATGATGAAGTTGAATAGATTGCAAGATATTTGAATGGATTGTAGATGTATATACAAGATTAACTCAGTATGATCAAATTGGAGAGTGTTGAAGAGGCTTACTAGTATGCAATAAAGGCTGTAGACAAATTGAACAAAAGACATGAGCAGAGATAGAGAGGTAGACGTGGAAGGTTTGCCAAAGGAAGATTTCAAGGAGGAAGAGAATATAACGAAGGAAAAGGAATCAATACAGACCAGAACAAGGACAAGGAAGTGAGAAAGGAAGGTAATTCATACCAGAAGGATGATAGAAATTTCTACTGAAGGAGAGAACCAAATGGTTACCGAAATGAGAATTTTGGAAGACAAGACCAGAGGACATTTAGAGGAACCTACTTTAAGTGTGGAGGAGAAGGACACCGTGCATTTGAATGTAAGAAGACATAGGCTACCAGAAGAGCACTTGTGGTGGAAGAAAACCCCACCGGATCAGAAAATAAACTGGAAGATGGAGAACTGTTGATAATGAGGAGAGCTTTGTGTTATACCGCAGGAGATGAATAACCTTTGTAGAGGAAGAACATGTTCAAGGCCAGATGTAAGGTATCTGGTAAGTGTTGTAAAGTTGTTATTGATAGTGGTAGTTTAGATAATCTTGTTTCATAAGAGATGGTGAATAAGTTGAAATTGGAGAGATTGAAACACCCTAAGCCTTATCAGATAGCATGGATTCAGGATGAACATAATTTGCTAGTAAGTGAAGAGTGTTTGGTAAAATGGAAAATTAGGAATTATCATGATGAAGTTTTGTGTGATACTATGCCTATGGATATTTGTCATCTTTTGTTGGGAAGACCTTGGCAGTTTGATAGATAGGAAATACATGATGGGAGGAAGAATACATACACTATTGTGGCCAATGGGATGAAGCAAACCTTGTTATCTTTGGAGGAACCTTTGAAGAGTGAAGCCTGTACGAATGCCAGAATTTGTTTAGTGGATGGAAGGAAATTCTTGGATGAACTGAGACATGAGATTATGTGTTTTTCCTTAATTCCTAAGAAGACTAAGAGACCAGAACCAGAAGGGGAACACCCAACAGAGATAAGAGATTTGCTGACAGAATATGAGGACATCATTTCAGATAATGTACCTGATGGATTTCCACTTGTTCGAAGTATTAGTCATTGCATGGACTTGGTTCTCGGAGCTAGTTTTCTTAACAAAGCTACACACCTATTGACACCGGCAGAGAATGAAGAACTGAATAGACAAGTGCGAGAGCTATTGAAGAAAGGTTTCATCAGGGAAAGTTTGAGCCCTTGTGCAGTACGAATAGTATTAGCACCTAAGAAGAATGGAGAATGGAGGATGTGTACTGATTCAAGAGAAATAAACAAGATCATAGTGAAATACCAGTTTCCTTTGCCTAGGATGGATGACATAATGGACTGTTTTAGTGGAGAAAAATACTTTACAAAGATAGATTTGAAGAGTGGATATCATTATATCAGGATCAAAGAAGGTGATGAGTGGAAGACAACATTTAAGAAAAATGAAGAACTATATGAATGGTTGGTGATGCATTTTGGATTGACTAATGCACTGAGTACTTTCATGAGGCTGATGAATGAGGTATTGAAGAAATTCTTGGGTAAGTTTGTTATTGTGTATTTGGATGACATTATGATTTTTAGTAAGACAAAAGAGGAGCATTTGTTGCAGTTAAGACAAGTTTTATAGAGGTTGAGAGAAGAGAAGTTACTGATCAATATCAATAAGTGTACTTTCATGAAGGATGAGTTAGTCTATTTGGGCTTTTTGATATCTGAGGATGGTTTAAAGATGGACCCTGAGAAAGTGAAAGTGATTGTTGAGTGGCCTAAACCGGAAAGCACTGGAGAGGTAAGATCATTTCATGGATTGGCTAGATTTTACCCGAAGTTTATCAGAAATTTCAGTTCAGTTTGTAACTGTATGACTAAGACAATGAGGGGAGATCGAAAGGAATTCAAGTGGACCACCAGAGCAAACAAGAGTTTTGAATTGTTGAAGCAGAAAGTGACTAAGAAGCATATATTGGCTTTACCAGATTTCAATAAGATATTTCAAGTGGATTGTGATGCAAGTGGAACAACAATAGGAGTAGTTTTGAGTCAAGAAGGGAGAGCAGTAGCATATTTTAGTTAGAAATTGAATGATGCCAGGAAGAGATATTTAGTGTATGATCAAGAATTTTATGCCATAGTTCAAGCCTTGAAGAAATGGAGACATTACTTGTTGCCTAAGAAGTTTTTATTGTATACAAATCATCAAGCTTTGCAGTATTTGAACAGTTAGAGTAAGTTGAATCAGAGACATATGAGATGGGTTGAATTCTTGCAAAGTTACACCTTTGTGTTGAAGCATAGAAGTGGGAAATATAACAAAGTTGTCGATGTATTGAGTAGGAGAAGGAATTTGTTAATAGAGATGAGAGTGATCGTATTAGGTTTTGAATATTTGAAGACCTTGTATGATGAAGACCCGGATTTTGCAAAACCTTGGTGTAGATACCCAAAATTGTCATGTCTAATTAAATAAATATTTTATTTATTTAATTATCTAAGCCTAATTCTTCTATTAATTAAATAAATCTTTATTTATTTAATTAATTCATTTATCCTCTTCTAGCCTTATTTCTCATTTAAATAAATACATTTATTTATTTAAATTATCCCTTTCCTAAATTAAATAAATATTTTATTTATTTAATTGTCCTACTTCTTCTATTAATTAAATAAATCTTTATTTATTTAATTAATTCATTATCTTTTTCTACATGACACATGTCATTCATCTCTTAATTTCTACACCACCTACCTCTTTCATTATTTTGGTATTTCTTATACCTACCCTCTAATCCTAGCCGACCTCTTTTTTTACACCTCTCAATCTTAACCCTCCATTTCATATTGTGTCTTCTATTTAAGGAGATGCTTTCTTCATTACCAAACCCTAACTACTGGATCAATTGACTACACTATAATTCTACTTGCAACCACATTCCGTTCTTTGTTGAGCTCTTGTGCATACAAAAATCTGAGAGCAAGCATATCAAACAAGATCAATGGAGATAGGAAGAATGGAGATCAAAACCCTAGTGGACATGTGATGGTATAATCTTTGTGATTTTTGAGTTATTTGCATTGTCTTAGGTTATCTTCATATGTTATGGTGGATCTTTGTTCATTGTTAGGCTAGGGTTTGGTGGTTGAATCCATTTTAGTCTTTCAATATTGTTGTTTATTGCTATCCATTTTCCCCATATACATTTTGGCACGCCCGGTGGGACTCTTGTCCCTTTGCATTTAACATTTTAGTTGCAGATTTTGCATTTTTGAAGTTGCAGATCGGACGATTTCGACGACATTTTAGGTTTTTTCCGCGTCTGCGAGTGTTCGGATCGCGTTTTTGTATTTCAAAGGCGTCTGTGATATCTTGGATCGCGTCTGTGTTTCTGTCATTTTCTATTTTTGCAGGTTTCCGAAAGTCGCGTCTGTGATCCCGAATCGCGTCTATGAACCATCTGATCGCGTCTGCAGAATAAAGAGGCGTCTGTGTTCTGAGACCGCGTCTGTGAATAACAGAACCGCGTCTGTGTCGGACAGACGCGTCTGTGTCTGGTATAACAGCGTCTGTGCATTCTGTTTTGCAAATTTTTCAAGTTTTTCGATTCGACTTTTCGGATTTTTGTACTTAGGGTTTCAGATCTGGTTTATTTTCGGCTAACCTTTGCAGATCTAGCTAACCTGGTTTGTGTAGCTTTCTTTGGAGGCAAATACGTTTTGTTGAAGGCCCCTTTTCACAAAGTCTTTTTGGGTTTTCTTAAAATTTACCTAACTTGTGTGCTTGCAGGAAGGGGTTATCACTTGAAACAACCCAAACTACTAACAATTTTGTTGCAGGGCCTTAGCTAGGGTTTTGTAATTTTATTTGTGTGCCTTGTCTTCATAGCTTAGCAAACACTTCAATTGGTGCACTAAAATTGAACCATTGTCTTTTGTGTCTTGAGCAATAGGCTCTTTTTGTTTATTCTTTAGAGGGCCTGTCTTCCTGTGTGGTCATTAGGACTACTAGTGAGAAGAGAACGACCCAAGTGGTAGCAAAAGAAAAGCCATCTTCTTCCAAGCCACTATAATCAAATGTATTCATGGTGAAAACTATGAATAACGTGTGCTGATTAGTTCATACCGACACTATGTCTCCCCATAAACCCGTTTGATCAAATTTATTTGATCATTTGTAGGGCGTAACCCCTACCGGCTGGGAGCCTTCTGTATTTACAGAGCTGAAAGTGCCGCATGTATGGCCACACGAGCGGATGCCCTTACTAGCACCTCATTGTTTTAGATGCCCAAATCCTTCTAGTTGTTGAGGCAGGAGGTCGGACCTCTGGTAGCGGCCCACACACATACGGTTCTTAGTAGAGATACAAAGTTCGCCATGGGGAGTTTTCATGGGGACTGATGCTTGGCTGACCCGAGAAGTGAGTGCCGAGGGTGGAGCCAGTGAGGTCAAGCATCTAAGTATCCGCTCTGAATAGCGTAGCCTCGGGGGTAAAACCCCATGTGGGATCAACAATTATTGTCCTGGCCAGCCATAAGAATTGTGCTTGACTTATGATAAACATTCAAACAATCAAGACAAAACAGCAAAACATTGTGTCTTTTGTGTCTTCAAGTGTATGCAAAAACTTTTTTACATCAAACAACACACTTTTTGGAGTCTAAACAGTCTGCAAACATTGGGTCATCAACACTGTGTCCTCTTGTCACGAAAAACAGTCAAAAAATCAGATTTGGTCACAGCAAAACAAATTCACAGATAGGAAAGATTGCACTAAGGTTACAGAAACGCGTCTGTGTCTGTTAAAACCGCGTCTGTGTCTGATAAACGCGTCTGTGAAGTACAGAATAGCGTCTGTGTTTTTATCAGCGTCTGTGTCGAACAGAGACACGTCTGTGTCTGGAAATCGCGTCTGTGAAGTATACAGCAGCGTCTGTGTCCAAAATTGCAAAAAAATGTTACAGTCCCAGCAAACATCAACAGGAAATCTCAGAATCACGTTTGTGTCAAACAGAATAGCGTCTGTGTCTTCAAACCGCGTCTGTGAAGTATACAGAGGCGTCTGTGTCAGGATTTGAAAAGTTTAACAGTCAAGCAAACAAAGAAATCAGTTTCGGCATACTTGAGCTTCCTAGGTTGTCTCTTCAGATTTCATCTAGCATTCAGCCAGTTCTAGGGTCTTACACAGTCCATCATTGCTTCATACCTCATTTTACATTCATACTTGTCTAAACTTGAGTCAAAAGGTCACTTGCTTGTCCTCACTATACTTTGTCAACACACTACATACAACAACACTTTGCTAAGTGGTCCCTCATCAAGGTTTCTTACCTTTGGGTCTCATTTGGTCTTACTTAGAGTCAAGGTCAGCTTACCTCATCTAGAGAAACTATCCTCTCTTTGGAAGTCACACCTACTCTACAACATACATACTTGGTCTTACACTTTGGACATTGCAAGTAAACTTCAGATTCATTTACATTCCATACAACTCTTGGTCTTCCATACTCTTGTCATTTTCGTCTAGTCTCCCACATATTGCTAAACACCTAGTTCATGGTTGAAACCCGTCTTCAAAAATCTAGGAGAAAAGCTAAAGAAGCTCAAGGGTCCGTAAACATGAGTTCTTATGAGTATGACAATGATGTCTTCTACAATCCTGAGCACACTACATTACCAGACATGAATGTTTATAGACACAATCCAAATATGGAAAGCGCAAACGCTATACACAACGCTGCACACAATGACAATGTTGACAATTCTTCAATACTATCAGCAGACATACAAGAATCTATAATGGATCCTCAATTCAATAGATTGGTTGAAGAGATAATGAGGAGAGATCGTCAATACTTTCTAAACATGATGGCACAAAGTGGAGCTAAAATACCACATGATTTTGACTTATCTCAACTTATGGAAAGTAGACCTTCACAACAAACTCAACCAAATAGTGGAGGACCCAATAATATGATGCCGGAGTCACCATCAGTTTTGCTTCAGAAACCAGCAATCCCACATACACAAGCTCAAATGCATGATACTTACACTCAAAGACCATCATGGAGGCCTTATGTTCAAACACATGCTCAAGATATGGGTCAACCAAGACAAATGGATACTCAAGGACTTCCTCAAAATTTTGACACAAGAAGACCTCATGCCAAAATTGGGGGCAACACAATGGAAAATGAAAGGCCCATTGAATATGGTTTATATACACAAAACAGATATGGGGTCCCTCAACAAGAAATTATGCCAAGTGCTCCATACATGTCGCAACAATATAGACCTCCATATGGACATGTCTACGATCAGTATCATCCATATATGCAACAAGCTCCTCCTCAAATGGGTGTTTCAAACATGGGATATGCTACAAGAAATCCATCTCCTCCCAAAAATAATTTGGAGCAACAAATTAGAGATCTACAAAAGAAAGTGGAAGACATGGGCACATCAAAACCCACATATACTATGAGAGATATATGCCCTTATCCATTTGATAAGAGCATTCCAATGCCTCCGTTTCCTCCGCACTTTGCAACACCGAAATTTGACAAATATAGAGGGAAAGGAGACCCCAAGGCACACATAAGACAATTCTTCACAGCTTGCATTGAGGTAGCGGCAGAAGAAACATACTTGATGAGGTTATTCCCACAGAGCTTAGGAGATCAAGCGATGGAATGGTTTTCTCAATTACCTCCTGGTATTAAGTCATGGGGCAACTTGGCAGAGGCATTCATTCAACATTTCTCTTACAACATTGAAACAGATGTCTCAGTTACTACCTTGTGCAATACGAAACAAAAAGAAGGAGAATCTTTTGCGTCATTTTTACAAAGATGGAGAAACTTAGCTAGCAGATGCTCTTGTGAAATCCCGCAAAAACAAATGGTGGAAATGTTCACACAAAATGTTAACAAGGCTATTGGTTATGATCTCAGAAAAGCTTGTTTGTCTACATTTAAGGATGTCATTGAAAAGGGCCTAGCAACAGAAAAGGTCTTGATTGAACAAGGAGTTATCAAACTATTCAAAGAAAACAAAGAGGACTTTAAGGGAAAGGACAAACCAAAGTTTTGGAACAAGAACAAGAACACAGTTAATGATGGTGTTGTTGATGCCAACACAGTGAGACCAAAGTTCATCTTTTCTGGATCAAATTCTACCAACAATCAAGTGAACAATCAAACGGCTGCTAAACCACGAAGGAAGTACACTCCATTGGGAGAACCACTTGAATCAGTATTCAAAAAGCTTGTAGCAAACAAAGTGATCATGGTCCCAGATTTTCCTCCATATGAACCAAAGGTAAAACCGAATTGGTGGAATGATGATGAGTTTTGCGAATTTCATAAGAGCAAGGGTCACAAGACAAGTAATTGCCATCGATTGAAAAACATTGTACAAGATCTCATTGACAGAGGAGATATTGAGATTGAGGGACATTCATCTAACCAAGAGCATGAGGTGTTTAAGGAACCATTCCCGAAACATGACAAGGGAAAAGGCAAAGTCACAGATGATCAAGCCAATTACACCAGAACATCTTACAATTATGATTCCACTATTAATCACATCTCAATGGACAATCATATTTCTACCATTACTATCAAAAATAAAAATCCTGAGAATCCTCCTCAGCGACCTAAAATTGTCCTAAAAGGTGTGGGATCTTCGTCCGCATCTACCTCCGAATGTCATGTTACAACCCATCGAGGTAAGATCACATTGCCAGGTACCTCTACTAAGAATACCAATCTTTCGTCAACTAAGCCTGAGTACGATCTTGTAGAGCAATTAGGGAAAACACCCGCACTCATCTCTATTCTTGAGCTCTTACGTATATCTCCTACACATAAAGCTGTCCTTGACAAAACCTTGAGAGATACTGCTGTCCCTACTGATCTGAACGTGGATCAGTTTCAAGCCATGGTGGGATACCTATCCGTTCCACACTCCCTCACATTCACAGAAGCCGATGACGCCTCCATAAGTCAGCCTCATAATGCACCTCTACATATTGAAGCCTTCATACATAAACACCGAATAAAATGAGTCCTGATAGATGGAGGAGCAGGTCTTAATATTTGTACATTGAGCACCATCAGACAATTGGGATATTCAGACAAAGCTGTGAATTCTACAAACCAAATCACTATTAAGGCTTATGATGATGAAGAGCGTTCGTCCAAGGGCACAGTCATCTTACCACTAAGAATAGGGCCAGTCACAAAGGACGTGATTTGTCAAGTCCTGGATCTAGACCTCACATATAACATATTGCTAGGACGTCCGTGGATTCATGAAATGAGAGCAGTCCCATCAACGTACCATCAGTGCATAAAATTTCCTCATAATGGAGTCGAGGTAACGGTCAATGGTGATCCAAATCCATTCATATATTGCAATAACTTGAGATCACATACTGAGATTATCATTCCCAGCAATCGTGAGGCTACTCCTTCTTCAGCATATATTGATCCTGAGTCATTGAAGCCCTCGACATCCAAACAAGGTGAACTTAGAGCCAAGTTTCAAGACAAAGGCATGGGAGAATACACTCTGAATCAAACAATGTTCTTACGACAAGTCATGAACTCCCCCAAGGAATATGGGAGACCACATCCTAATAAGCAAATCTCCATCATGCTCCTCAAATGGGATCCTACCGTCTTTCAAAAATGGGGTGAACTAGAGGAAGAAAGTTTATATAAAATGCTATATAAGGACGCTGAAGATGATACACATGATCAAATTATAATACCCTGTGAAAACTATGGTAAAGGTTTCAAAATTCTGCAGAGATTCAGGTATGATGGAAAAAGTCCTCTCGGACTACGCAAAGAAGGTGTCATGGAGCCTCTACAACCTGAGCTAACTACAAGAAGGGAACGCTCTAAGGGGCTTGGTTTTCTAAATCCCAAGATTCAAAACAAGAGAACAAAACAGATATGGCGAGTCAAAGTGGCTGAAGTTCAACAAGAGGATAATTATTCCACAGACTCCAATGAGTGGGAATGGGGTTCAGACAAATCCTCCAGCGACTATGAACTCAATGAGACATTTAGAGAGCCAGATGAACCTACAGAGGAGGAGGAGTTTTACAAGAAATTCAGAGTTGGTCAAGAACCGACCCATAAGGATCCCGCACAAGCTTCATTTCAGGGCCCTAGGTCAGGATCACATAGGATGAGGACACCTGTCCCTGAGGGTGCTACTAGTGATGATAATTTGGACTCACTCACGATCGACACTGATGAGGAGAGTGCCATTGACGACCTCGATGACTACCTTGACATACCTGAATATAACCACATCTTCACTATTAGCCTTGCGGACTCTAAAAACACTAAAGATCTTCCCCTCGTTCACCCCCAACTCATTGACTGGGATCAGGATGGACCACCACAGATTGATACATTTCAAAATGACGAAGCTATTGTTGATTATCTTGGCATTCGCGATGATCTTCCTCTTGGAGACCATAAAGCAGGATACGCCATAGAGCTAAATAACATGGCATACTTTGGTGAGGGTGTCGGGCCTTCTAGTCGCAAAAATGTGAAAATAAAGACAAAACAAGGGTCTTATGGCGAAAACCACACTGTGGCGCTCTCTGACTCTAAAAAAGTAAAAAGAAAGGACGTATCTGAGGGTAAAAACCTCTCTGAGGCGCCCGAAGATGGAAGGCTTGACATTCTCCCAGCATCATACGAGGAAAAATCATCCATGTTGGTAGAGGAGACTATAAAGACAAACATTGGTACAGCAGAGGTTCCACACAACATATTTTTGGCTCAATCATTGACAGAGGCCGAGAAAGCAAGGTTCATAAGCTTCTTTAAGGAACGACAAGTCAACTTCGCATGGTCTTATGCTGATATGCCTGGACTAGACCCCAACTTAGTAATGCATCATTTAACAGTCAAACCGGGGGCAAAACCAGTAAAACAAAAATTGAGGAAAATGCATCCACAGGTGGCATTGCTAGTCAAGGCAGAGCTGGAGAAATTACTAGATGTAGGATTCATACGCCCAATTGATTATCCCGAATGGATTTCCAACTTAGTACCTGTTAGCAAACCAGATCGCAGCATCCAAATATGTACAGACTTCAGGGATATCAACAAGGCTTGTCCGAAGGACGATTTCCCATTACCAAACATTGATTTAATTGTTGATCTCACAGCAGGCCATGAGATGTTATCTTTAATGGACGGATTCTCTGGATATAATCAGATCAGGATTGCACCTGAAGATCAACATAAAACATCATTCACTTGTCCATGGGGAACCTTCTGCTGGAATGTCATGCCCTTTGGGCTGAAAAATGCAGGTGCCACGTATCAACGAGCCATGACTACTATCTTCCATGATCTCATGCATGTAAAGGTGGAAGATTATGTCGACGACCTTTTGGTTAAATCAATAGACAGAAATACACACTTGGACATACTTTCAGTTGCTTTTGATAGGCTGGAAAAATACAAGGTAAGATTAAATCCAAAGAAATGTGTCTTTGGAGTAACCTCCGGGAAGCTCCTAGGATTCATTGTGTCTAAAAGAGGAATAGAAGCGGATCCAGCAAAAGTCAAGGCTATCTTGGACATGCCGCCACCCAAGAATATCAGTCAACTTCGGTCTTTACAAGGGAGACTCCAATCCATACGAAGATTCATAGCACAACTTGCAGATAAGTGTAATCCTTTCCAGCACCTGCTACACAAAAACATTAAGTTCAAATGGGATGAGAACTGTCAACAGGCTTTTCAGGCACTTAAAGACTATCTTTTGAACCCGCCAGTTTTGATGCCACCAATTCCGGATCAACCATTGCTACTTTACATATCAGCTACTCCGACAGCACTGGGGGCACTACTAGCACAGCAAATATCTGACGGCAAGGAAAAAGCAGTCTACTATATCAGTCGCACATTGGTGGGATATGAGCTGAACTACACACCAATTGAGCGTGCATGTCTCGCTGTGGTCTTCGCTTCACAAAAATTACGACATTACATGCTTACTCACAAGACCAAGTTGATTGCCAGAATTGATCCACTAAAATATCTACTCAACAAAGCTACACTTACTGGGCGACTGGCCAAGTGGGTAATGATTTTGAGTGAATTCGACATTGAATACGTGGACAGAAAAGCCATAAAAGGACAAGCCATTGCAGATCAACTGGCAGATGCTCCCATGATAGATGATGTTCCTCTATAGTCAGAATTTCCAGATGAGTCCATTCTAACAATATCACCTGCAAAGCCATGGCAACTATACTTTGATGGCTCATACACACAGCATGGGGCAGGAGCGGGTATACTCTTTATAACTCCCCAAGGTGATTCTATACCAAAGTCATACCGCTTATCATTTCCTTGTACCAACAATATAGCGGAATACGAGGCATTAACAACAGGGTTAAGAATTGCAGTTCAGTGGAAGATCCAGGAACTTCGTGTTTTTGGCGATTCTCAACTTGTCATCCGTCAAGCAACTGATGATTATCAAACAAAAGATGAAAAGCTAATGCCTTACAAACAACTGGTAGATGATCTGAAACAACACTTTGCAAAGATAGAGTTTGAGCAGATACCAAGAGAACAGAATCGCGCTGCTGATGCCATGGCTACAATTGCTTCACTCATTGACCTACCGCAAAATGAGACCTGTTATGAGTTCCTGGTTGACAACCTGCTGATTCCATCATATGAGATCACTCCTACGGAAATGATATGTGTTGTTGGTCCTGAATCCCAGTTATATGGTTCCATATTCACATACCTTCGCGACAACATCTTACCTCCCGATTTATCGAACAACCAACGCCGCACTTTCATCCGCCAATCCTCCCGATACGTTATCCTAGCTGATATCCTATACTGACGAGGTCTAGATGGCACCCTCCTTAGATGGTTAGAGAGTGACGAAGCTCAGATTGCGTTACGAGAAGTGCACGAAGGGATATGTGGTCTGCATACTAGTGGTCCTACCTTGGCCAAGAAACTCATCAGGACTGGATACTACTGGCCTACTATGGAAAAAGATGCATATCAGTTTGTCAAGAGGTGTAAGCAGTGTCAAATTCATGGAGACCTCATACATGCACCAGCACAGGAACTACAGCCACTTGCATCTCCTTGGCCCTTTTGTCAGTGGGGACTCGATCTCATAGGCAAGATTCACCCTCCTTCTTCCAATGGACATAAATTCATTATCACAACCACAGAGTATTTCACAAAGTGGATTGAAGTCGTGCCTCTCACACAAGTTACTGGGAAACAAATCGCTACTTTCATCCTGAACTACATCATTTGCCGATACGGGATTCCTACTTCCATTATCACCGATAACGGGCGTCCTTTCAAGAATCAGGATGTTCGTGAACTCTGTGAGCGCTTCCATATCTCTCATCGTTTCTCCACACCATATTACCCCCAAGGTAATGGCCAAGCTGAGGCGTCTAACAAAACAATTCTCAAAATACTTAAAAAGACAGTCGACGACGCTGGCCGTAACTGGCATGTCCAACTCAATCCCGCACTTTGGGCCTATCGTACCAGTGTCCGCACACCTACAGGGGCTACACCTTACTCACTTGTCTACGGTGCTGAAGCCATCTTGCCTATTGAGGTCGAGTTACCTTCTTTACGGGTCTCCTTGAGAAACATAATCAACGATGAAGACTACAGGGTCTCTCGCTTACAAGAACTAGAACTGTTGGAGGAACGACGACACACTGCTTTTAATCATCTCAAGGCTTACCAACAACGAATGAGTCGCAATTACAATCACAAGGTCAAGCCTTGCACATTTGAGGTAGGTGACTTAGTCCTCAGAGAGAACCCCAAGAATCAGCAAGATAGAGAAAAGAAGGGCAAATTTGAACCCAACTAGCTTGGTCCTTACATCATCACAGCAGTATATGGATCTGGGGCATATCAGCTCTCAACTATAGAAGGGGAATCTTTGGAGGATCCTATCAACAGCATGCACCTTCGCTGGTGCCACACATAGCTCTTTTTGAGTATCCTAATGCAAAAATACAAAAAAAATTATAAAACAAAAAAATCGTTACTTGGTGAAAACCTGGCAAACAGGCACCTTGTGACAATAAAAAAAATTGCAAAATCCAAAAAAGTAAAGAGAAATAATTTCGTCCAATAGTGAAAACCACTTCGGTGGTGCCTTGGGCAAGTACCATGGTGAAAACTGGGTCACCAGCGCCATGCATAGGGACTTTGCTCCTCCCTCCTTCAGGATTCTCTTTCATCTTTCACTTTGCACACACTCACAACTTATTCGCTCACAATAAACTTGCCCATTCCCATCATGGCTTGTTATTGATCTACCCAAGATTGGTTAGCCATCCATAACCCTCCCCCTTTCACTCCCTTTTCCATCCATAATAAATCAGATCCTATCTGTGACTACGGCCAATTCCTACGTCTAGTAATGGGTGTGGAACTGAGAACATCACATGTTTCGAGGAGTACAGTTTTCTTCAGTCTATCCGCGCGCAATCCGCAATAAAGCAACATTTGCATCGCAAATCCGCAATAAAGTTTCGCCTTCTCCGCAATAAAGTATCAGTTTCATGGATTCAGTCAGTTTCAAATGAGACACAGTAGCAACAATGAGCTTCAACAAAATCAAATCTTTCAACAGACTCAGACAACATATGGTTCAGTGCTATCTATCCTTTTTGTGAAAGTGAACATTGTGACCACAATCAAAATTTGACTTATACAAGTGACAAGAGACACTAAACTTGAGGACTACAGTGGATGTTGGTGTCGAGTCTTGGTTTTCTTTTGGTTTTATCTTTTTGGTGACATGTCTTTTAGCTTTTCCAGGATGTCTTTGACTAGAGATTCTATCTCCAGGATGTCTTTGACTAGAAAGGCGAGGATGGGGTATCGTCACCTATTTGCATTTGCTGTCTGTGGATTGTCTTTTAGTAATGCTATGACTTGTCCAAGGATATGAGGACACTGTGAGTCTAGTATGAACTGGGGCATTCCTTGTTTGTGACTGTCTTATCTCCATGCAAACAGGTACAATGACTTTCGGGGCCGAACAAATGCCTCGATTGTCATAACCTATTCTGCCATAATAAAGCTCAATGATGATAACGCACAAGAAGCTCTTTCACGTTCATATCTTCTGTCTTCCATTCCCCTTTCTTGATTGACTTCCATTGTCCTTCTCGAGTCCGCGTAGCCCGCTATCACATGATTGAGTATAATGACACACCAAAAAAACATTTGCATTTCATATAGTTGCACCTGCATCACCACATATAAGCATTTCATACATACATATAGATATTACCACTGCATCACATCCTGCATACAACACATGTTAACACATTTCACATTTTCATTATGTAAGTAATCATTTACATTATCATATTCATTTGCATCACATATACAACATAAAAGAACAAAAAAAAAAATATATTGCATTGCATCATATACATATTTGCATCCATATCATAAACATCACATAAGAACATTTCATCACATAAGGTACACATGCATATAGCTGCCGCAAAAAAAAATGAATCATCTCATATATAATCAAATGTGTCATAATACAATGATGTCAAAAGAATCATATGGCTACAAAAGAATCACCCGCAGGTGTCTACAATACAATAATGGTACATATAATGATACAATGGGAGCCCACTATAGCTATGAGGAACTCCCTCCCTCGGAGCCGCCTCGCCTCGACGGAGTCTGAGCTATAGATGGACCCGCCCCTGGATCCCCCTGTCTCTCTGGTGGTGGTGGAGGCCCCATAACCCCACCGCTGGATGCCTGTCTCCTGCGGCTCCCTCCTGTAGCCGTCGCTGTGCGCGACGATCTATGGAAGCTCCTAGCCCGCTGATCTACTAGCACGGCTGCATAATATAGATCCCTCCAGTAGGCGATCTCCTCTCCGGCTCGCAAAACATATGCGTAGCCTGCCCCTGCATCCTCTGTTGCCCGCCTCCCTGCCCTCAGAGCTGTCTCGGCCTCGGTGTATCTCTGGATGGCCTGATCCCTCTCCCGCTCTGTGTCTCGGACCCTGATCCTGAGGTGGTTCCTCTCTCGAACCAAATCCTCAATCTCATCTGCCTGGCCCTGGCAGATCTCCCGCAGCCTAAGCACCTCATCCTCCTCAGAGTCTCCGCTCTCCGTCCCTGCCTGTGGCTCCTCCTCTACAGGTGCCTGTCCCTGTGCCTCTGCCTGCACCTGTCCCTGTGCCTGTATAGATACCTGTGGCTGCACCTGTCTCTGTCCCTCTCTGGGACCCTGTGCTGCTGGCACCTGTAGGGGCAGTCCACCCCGTCCTCTCACCACTGGAGCTGCTCTCTCTTGTCCTCCCTCCCTCCGAGGTGCTACCCGTCTCTCTCCCACCACTCCCCTCTGCCTCCGCCGGCCCCTACCTCCATCCCCTCCTCCATCATCATCCTCCCCTCCACCATCTCCATCCACTGGCTCTGCTGGATCTATCAACCTAGGAAATGGATGCTCTGCCCAGTACGCAGAGTACTCTGCGTCCATCCCTGCATCATCTACCTCTGGCCACATGTCCCATGGCATCGGCATCATCTCCGCTAGCTGCATAACTGCCTGATCAGATGATAGCAGTGGGCCAAACTGCACCTGATCTCTGACCGTACGGGCATACATGCCCGAGCCTCGCGGCATCCTCTGAATCCTGCCATACTGCCTGCATACCCTATCCACCAGCTGTCTCTCTAATATGTAGGGTGTCCGCCCAATCAGGTACCTGCTCCGGAAGGTGTAGGGCAGCTCCAGTGCATCGTCCTCCCACTCCTCGCACCCCAGGTACGGCCTCCAGATCACCATGTCAATGTCATCAATGACTCTCCTCCAGTGCTCCAATCTCCCAATCCGAGGCTGGGATGTAATCATCGCATATAGGTGCACAAAACTCTGTCCCTGTCCTCTGCCTCTGAAATGAATAGGCCGTATGATGGGAAGGTGCTCATAGGCCCACACCTGCAAGAGAGTCACACCGCAGCCCAACCCCACTAATCCATGGTATACAAACTGATGCAGCTCATAATACAAATGTGCTAGGACACATGGCCCCCATGCATACCTAGTGTGCTCTGCCATCAGCGTCTCCAAGGCCCCTCCCCAGCCCACTGCCAATCCTCGTGTGGCCCTGTCTGAACACAAGTATCCACTGATGACTCCCCCAACAACTGCCGGCAATGCTAATCCTGTGGCAGTCATGGTGTCCCAGGCTACATGGCCTGCTCGCATCTCCAACTCAGGATCCTGAAAGACCCGTCTCAAGGCCTCCCTGTCACCGTCACGGTCGTAGGGGATCAACTCTCCATCAATGGGAACATGTAATATCCTGTATACATCCTCTAAGGTCACTGTCATCTCACCCATCGGCAGGTGAAACGTACATGTCTCTGAGTGCCATCTCTCGGCCAACGCAGTCAGCAACCCCATGTTTGCCCGAAACTCGGGCACATAGAGCATATGTGTGAGACCCATCTCCTCAACGGAAATCATGTCCTGGATAGACAACTCTGGTCGCAGTCTCTGTGTCGACGGGAATCTCTCCCGTGACTCCAACATCGGCAAATACTCCTGCAGTCAAGCAAATCAATCTTGTTAGTTATCGTGGCATTCACTGTTTATCACAAAATGCTACTTGCTACCTAAATGCATATGGCTATCTACCCTAGTGACACTCACTGTTCATCACAAAGTGTTGCTATTTATCCTAGTAGTGCTCCCTGTTCATCACAAAGTACTACGTGTGCGACATTCCCTGTTCATCACAAAGTGTCACTCACATTCGCACTCCCTGTTCATCACAAAGTGCTGCATATCCTGGTGCTCCCTGTTCATCACAAAGTGCCTTGATCTATCCTAATCTTCCCAGAGGACCTGCTTGAGTGTATCCTCTCAGCAGCTTATCCAATCGACAGCGTATGTTCATCACAGAACTGCCGATTTGACCTAAAGGACTAAAACCATGCATTTAAACACACAAACGCACTGTTTCAACACACACGCGCTTTTAACTCATAAACGCGCTTATAGACTGCATAAACGCGCCTCTGCAACACAGACGCGCTTTCTGAACACAAACGTGCCTATGCCAGACACAAACGCGACCAGGGAACACAGACGTCCCTGCATGACATAAACGCTACTAAAAATCACAGACGCTGCTGAATCTCACAAACGCGTCCGCAATCAACACAAACGCGGTTCCAGGCACAGACGCGCCTGGACCCGACACAGACGCGCCTGTTGGACACAAACGCACCTGGCACTGACACAGACGCGGTTGCGCGTTTTTGCACTTCTACACTATCCTATTCCTAGCGCATTTATTGCTCCTAAACATGCATTAATGACAAAACTCGAAATGCGTGAAAGTACGAGGAGGTTTTCGGGTACTTACCGGCTCTCCTGCATCGGCTGGTCGCTGGAATCGGCGGACACGGTCGAATCTATGAACGAATGCCATCGCTGCTGACTGCTGCTGCTCTTTTCTCGCTCTGCACTGTGATCTTCTATGGGTGTGGATGACAATGAGGATGTCTTTTGCCCGTGGTCTATCTTATAGCCTACCCTAGCCCTCGCCCTCATTTCCCGAGTCAGTCTTCCTCATCCCGTGACTTTGTCACTTTATCCAATCAGTCCATTCTATCCCATCTTTCTTATCGAGAGATTGTCTGCAATCTTTCCAGACTTTTTCATCCAATCTCTCGAGGGGGCATATCATTCCCATCCTGGGGCAACTCTGTATCAGTTCATCTTGTCTTCTTTGAAACAACGCGACAAGCCGCATTGTCTCAAAGAGGGGCAAAATGTAGATACCCAAAATTGTCATGTCTAATTAAATAAATATTTTATTTATTTAATTATCTAAGCCTAATTCTTCTATTAATTAAATAAATCTTTATTTATTTAATTAATTCATTTATCCTCTTCTAGCCTTATTTCTCATTTAAATAAATACATTTATTTATTTAAATTATCCCTTTCCTAAATTAAATAAATATTTTATTTATTTAATTGTCCTACTTCTTCTATTAATTAAATAAATCTTTATTTATTTAATTAATTCATTATCTTTTTCTACATGACACATGTCATTCATCTCTTAATTTCTACACCACCTACCTCTTTCATTATTTTGGTATTTCTTATACCTACCCTCTAATCCTAGCCGACCTCTTTTTTTACACCTCTCAATCTTAACCCTCCATTTCATATTGTGTCTTCTATTTAAGGAGATGCTTTCTTCATTACCAAACCCTAACTACTGGATCAATTGACTACACTACAATTCTACTTGCAACCACATTCCGTTCTTTGTTGAGCTCTTGTGCATACAAAAATCTGAGAGCAAGCATATCAAACAAGATCAATGGAGATAGGAAGAATGGAGATCAAAACCCTAGTGGACATGTGATGGTATAATCTTTGTGATTTTTGAGTTATTTGCATTGTCTTAGGTTATCTTCATATGTTATGGTGGATCTTTGTTCATTGTTAGGCTAGGGTTTGGTGGTTGAATCCATTTTAGTCTTTCAATATTGTTGTTTATTGCTATCCATTTTCCCCATATACACTTGGAAAGCACGTAGAGAACCGGTTATGGTTAATAGAAGAAAATGGTTGGATAATTTAATTCAGGATAGGATGTTATTCATGGGAGTTTAGTTATGCATACCTAAGAGTTTCATGAGAGACAACCTGATAAAAGAGAAGCATAGTGGAGGTTTAGCTACACATTTTGGCATTGATAAAACATTTGCATTGGTGAGTGAGTAGTTTTTTCGGCCCCAGATTCATAAGGATGTTAAGAGATATGTGCAAAGTTGCAAAGTTTGTCAACTTGAAAAAAGTAGTAGTCAGAATGTGGGATTGTATAAACCTTTGATAGTACCAGTAAGACCTTAGCAAGATATACGCAGGGATTTTGTACTTGGATTGCCTAAGACACCGAGAGGGAATGATTCTATATTTGTGGTAGTGGATAGATTTTCAAAGATGGCTCAATTCATACCTTGTAAGAAGACATCAGATGCATTGCATGTAGCAGACCTATTTTTCAAGGAAGTGGTGAGATTGCATGGATTACCTAAGAGCATAGTTTTAGACAGAGACACTAAGCTTGTTGGCTATTTTGGAGAGCACTTTGGAAAAAGATGAAGACCAATTTGAAGTTCAGTTCTACTTTTCATCCACAAACTGATGGACAGACAAAAGTAGTTAACTGGAGTTTGGGAAACTTGTTGAGATGTTTAGTGGGAGATAAAATCAGAAGTTGGGATTTGATCCTTGCACAAGCAGAGTTTGCCTATAACAAATCAGTGAATAGAAGTACTGGAAAAACACCTTTTGAGATTGTTACTAGAGTGAATCCTAGAGGAATAGCAAAACTGAGAGACACTAGCAGTGAAGACCGGAAGACTTCATTAAGTAGAAGATTTTGCCGATCACATGGCAGCATTGCATATTCAGGTTAAATAAGATTTGGAAGACATGAATAGAAAATATAAGGAGAAGGCAGATGAAAAGAGGAGACATAAGGAATTTGAAGTTGGCAATGAAGTGATGGTATACTTGAGAAAAGAGAGATTCCTAGTTGGAACTTATAACAAGTTGCAGATGAAGAAGTTTGGACCCTGAAATATTGTGAGAAAGTTCAGTTCTAGAAATGTATATGAAGTGGAGCTACCGGATAGTCTAAGTATTTCACCTATATTCAACATTGCAGATCTTCATGAGTACCATGAACCAGAATTCAGTGAGGATGGTGTTGCAGACCTTGAGAAACAATTACCCCAGAAGGAACTAGATCAGATTGAAGAAATTTTGGATGGTAGGATTGGGCGTAGTACTCATAACAGTTAGTACAAAGAATATCTTGTGAGGTGGAAGATCAGACTAGTTGAAGATTCATCTTGGATTTCTGAGGAAAATGTAGACCGCCTTGGTTTCCCTATGACCCCAGCAATGTGAGAGGCTCACTTTTTCATTAATTTCGAATGTCTGATGCAGGAACATCCCCAGTTCACAACAATCTTGCATCAACCAAAAACATTTCCTTTTGTTTGGTTTGCAGTTTTAGTTTTCCTTTTTGTGTGTCTCATTTTTGGCTCACCGGATCCTATGGATTTGGACTCTACTTGAAGAATTGGTCATCCTTCTTGTTTTCATACCACATCTCATTTGCATCACTTACGACAAGATATCGCTACCAGTTTCCTTGGCAATTTCTTGTTACCGGTTGTTCCTTTGTTACCAGTTGCCTAAGACCTATTCTGATGATCTACGAGAACACTTTCTAAAGCTTGCAGAGCCTTGGGCATTGATCTCGATGTTGCTTGGCATGTGGCCAACCTTATACATTTCATCCTTTGGATTTTCTAGAGGAATCTCTTTGTGGAGGCCAACCTTGTTCATTTTGCACATTAGGTTTTGTTCTTCGCGTTTTGATCCTTTTTGGGCCAACCAGATCCTTTGGATCAATATATATTTGTAATCATGATTTAGAATGTAATCAATGGGAGAATTAATAAGTATCAGATAGATAGATTGTGCCTAAAAGATATATCTTTCAATTCAAAGTCACGGTTGTGATCTATTCTACCAAGTCTGTGTGTCGGTATATTGTAACCCAGTTGTTACCAGTTGGATGTAATAAAAATTCATGCAATAAAACTATCTATTTTGCATTGCCTCCATCATATATTTCTATTTTTGTTGTGTTTTCTCTTGCTGGCCGGTTTGCACTGATCTCCTTGAGGTCTCTCCTCACCAGTGACTGCTTCAAACATCATATTCTATTACTCATCTATTCATTTACTTTCCATACAACTATGATAAATCCTTAACACATATGAATAAATTAGTCACATAGCATACTCTTTAGATTATTTTAGAAACTACTAAATCAAATACTCCTAATATCCATTCTTTAATTCATCATAAAAGCAACATACATAATATAACCATTGTCTTTAAAAAGACTAGAATATCTTTTAAGTTTTTACTACAAATCTCTAAGACAAGAAGCTCAATCTCCTAAGCAACATAATCCATCACACCTAAATGATTTTCATTACTTAAACAAAGTCTATAAAAGCAACTACTAATCTTTCATCATAAATTTTCCTTAAGGGCATAAATACAATTCCATCTTACAATTTCACACAATACAAACATACAAATACTATCTCTTTCTTTCACATCAAACTATACTCTAACATTACATAAACGAGTATCCAATACATCAATGAATATACAATGAGAACTCCTCCTAAACTACTACATCATATTCCCTTTCAATTACATCAACAAACACATGAAGATACATAACTTAGGGGCACATAATCTCATCTACAAATACAAATCATCATGATAAAATGTTTTCTATTCCAAGTACATAGAAATAAGCTCCAAAGAATATCCACATTAAGAAGAATCCAAGAATCCAATCCATGCACGCTAATATCCAAGAAGAAGAATATCCCAATGGAAGAAGGCATCAAACCACCCGACCATGTGGAACCAAATAGGAACCACCCCCCATGCTAGGAGATGACATGGGGTTCCAACACTCACTCAAGACCTAGGTTGACACCTAACAACCATGGGAATCAACATAGCGCATAATGAACTCAACACAACAATAAGTGCATGACAACACAAGGCTGAAATCAACAATAAACTCTTCCAGAGGCGTGCACTAAATCATGGCATATGGACATGGTCACATGTAGGAAAGGAGTGTCATCACATGTTGTCCTCATATAGAAGGGAATACAGCCATCCTTACTAGTCACACACCTGCGTGCTAGCCTCACAAAGAAGGTAGATATGCACCCAGAGCAGAAATATATGCTATCCTCATAAAGAAGAGAAATCCATACTCCTAATAGACATACAAGCTACCCTCACAAAACAATGGTGAAAACAATCCCTTAACAAACATATGGAGCCATCTCAACCTATGTGAGTACAAGGGAGATCATCTTGCCATCTCATATGGCCCAAACGAAATAGAATTATCTTATTACGTGAAACCCAAACCCAATCAATTATTAAATGCTATCACTAAATTACAAAAAGGAAAATTCCCAATGTGCCTTGGTGGCCTAGGTGCCAAACTACCTAACTCACGTGACCTTGGTCATCACAAGGAATCCCACTCCCCCTAATCATATGCCAAGCCATAAGGTAACACATATCAAAATACATGATTTGAATTATGGATTTGGATGACAACACCTGAGTGAGAACCTACGGTATTGTGGATTTGTTTACACGAACAAGGTAAGAACAGAATTGAAGCAAGCCAAAAAATAATCCATTCAATTCAAAAATACAACATATAACAGTTCATGAGATTCCAAGGGTCACAAAAACCCCTTGAGAATAGAAACTCAACAGTCATATTTGTTTATTACATAATAAAATCCAAAACTATGAAATTTTTTCCTAACTTTAACTAGACATAACTTTCTACTCAAGACTCGAAATTGTGAGCCATTTAACTCATTGGAAAAGTCTCCAAGAGTTGAAGGAGAAGTCCTAAAAGAACATGCTTATGGCAACATTCTAAAGGACAAGCCAAAGTTTCAAGGGCTGAAAATATCCCAAAGGCCTTCAAAATACCCAATTCCTAAAATGTAGAAAAAACTAGAAAAAATATGAAAATATTTTTTCGATATTTCAAATTTATTTTTGATCATTACTTCCCCCTTGAAAAGAAATGGGCCCAATTGCATCAACACTCTGAATGAGATGAGGACAATGGAGTTGAAGCTGCTTCTGGGTAAACCACTTTCTTTGTTGAGCAATTTGCCTTGCTCGAACCACTTTGTATAGATAGATCTGCTGCTATTTGAGTGTTTTCACCATGGTGTCCACAATATGATCACATTGGAATGGAGAAGCTACATCTAGATTCAATTTTGTAGTGGACATTGTTTCTACCACATCTACAACATTGAATACTGGATGAAGATCCATAAATGGGGATAAATTGAGCTCAAAAGCATTATCACCAACTTGCTTGATGATTGTGTATGGCCCATAATGCAGAGGATGAAGCTTCCTATTGGCACCCTGCAATTGTTCCTTCTGGATATGCAACCACACCTTGTCCCCGACTTAAAAATTATAAGGAGTAGGATACTCATCATGTCTCTCCTTATATTTCTTATTGCTATGCTCCAAGATTTCATGAACTTGTTGTTGCAGATGATGAATTATATCAATGAGTTGTGATGCCTTATCTTCCTCCTTACCAACACGTGGAACTAGATCAGGTTGAATAAGTGGTATGGAAACATCCATGGGTGCAAGTGGTTGATAACTAAGACAAACCTCAAATGGGTTGTGACCAATTGAACTATGAATTGCCCTGTTGTAGCTATGCTGAACATATGGAAGACTTTCATCCCATGTGTGGGGATGTTCTAAGTGATACATGTGTAGGATGTGAATGATCATCCGATTTACTACCTTTGTTTGGCCATTTGTTTGAGGATGGAAAACAGTAGACTTTGTTAATTTTGTGTCCATCTTCTCACATAATGTAGACCAGAACTTACTAAGAAACTTGTTGTCCCTATCTAAATTAATGGTATTCAGCAGACCAAAATGAACCCAAATGTGTTCAAAGAAAAGCTTTACACTGTCCTCTACAGAAATTGTCTTTTTACAAGCCACTATTACTACCATTTTTGAGAACCTATCTACCACAACATACACACAATCATGGACTCTTTTGGTGGTAGGAAGACCAGACATAAAGTCCATAGAAACTGAATGCCAAGGTTTTTCAAGAACAGGAAGTGGTGAATATAGTCCAAGTTTACGATTGGCAGGCTTAGCAATAGCACATGCGGTACAAGCTTGAATATATGAAATGACATCATTTCTCAACTTTGGCCAATAAAAATACCTCTAAAGTATAGCAGTAGTCTTACCTATGCCAAAATGACCAGCAACCTTATTATAGTGAGCTTCCCATATCAACTTTTTGCATTCTGCATTGGGCACACAGATTTGGCCAAGGTGACAAAGCATTCCATCCTATAAATAGAAGTCATTCAATTGATTTCCCTTCACCAATTGATTATAAATATCTTCAAACTCAACATCATTCTCATATAAGAAATCCCAGGCTTCAGTTTGATGACCACATGAGTCCAATATCATACTTATAACTGCAATCGGAGGCCTACTCAAACAGTCTGCTACATTATTAGGGCTTCCCTTCTTGTGGAAAATATTGAGATGAAATTGTTGAAGACGGGTTGACCATCATTGATGTCAATCATTCTACAACTTCCCTTGTGTTTGCAAAAATTGAAGAGGTTTGTGGTTTGTGTGGATGATAGTCTCCTTACCCAAAATATAATATTTCCACTACTTACAGGCTTGAACGATAGCATACAGTTCCTTGTCATAAGTGGCATACCAGCACACTGTATCAGAACAAGTCTCACTATGATATGCAAATGGGTGACCATACTGCATGAGGACTGCTCCTAGGGCATATTCTGATGCATCAATTTATATTTCAAATTACTATTGCAGGTCGGGAATAGATAAAATTGGTGCAGAACATAACCTTCATTTTAACTCGTTGAATGCTTCTTGTTGAGAACCTATCCATTTGAACTTTTCTTGTCTTACCCCCCATAATGACTAATTTAAAGGCCAAGAAAAATGGGAAAACTTCAACACAAATCTGCAATAAAAGTTTTCCAACTCGTGGAAACTTCGTAACTCTATGAGATTTATAGGAGATGGTCAGTCCTTAATCACTTGTATCTTCTCAGGATCAACATGGACACCCTCACTATCAATAACATACCCTAAGTATATAATACTTTGCATACCAAAGGAGCACTTTTCTTTGTTTGCATGAAACCCATGATCTTGTAAAGTTGAGAGAATTTTTTCCACATGTTGCAAATGTTCCTCCCAAGATTTGTTGAAGATGAGTATGTCATCCAGATATACCAACACAAAGGAATCAGTGAACAGTTTGAGTAAATTATTCATCATTCTCATGAATGTCATTGGGCCATTTGTTAGACCGAAAGGCATCACTAGCCATTCAAACAATCCCTCTTTAGATTTGAAAGTTGGCTTCCACACATCAGTTGAGCCAATTGGTATCACTTGATGGTATCCCGATTTCAAATCATTTTTTGTGAAGAATCGAGCCCCTCTAAGCTGGCCCAAAAGGTCATCTATTCAGGGAAGTGGATACCTATTTTTGATATAAATTTTGTTCAATGCCCTATAGTCAATACAAAGTCTCCAAGTTCCATCCTTTTTCTTTGCCAGAACAATGGGACTGCCACAAGGTGTTGCACTTGGACGAATATGTCCCTTCTCAATCAATTCTTGTATATGCCTCTTAATTTCATTATTTTCTAATACTGGTCTATGGTAGACTGGTTTATTAGTCAATGGAGTTCCTGGTATCAAATCAATAGTGTGTCTCACTTGGCAATGTGTAGGTACCCCAGTTGGTAACTTAAACAGATTCTCATATTTTATCAAAATCTGATCCATTGATCTTTTCTGCAAGGTTGTGGTGTTTATGATGGCATGGGAATTATATACTAATTTCCTTTCTTCTTCAGAACAAATCATCAATAATATGAATATTCCCATTTTGGAAACCAACCTCCTACATTTCTTATCACTAATCAAAGATGTAGAGTATGAAGGGCTTACCTCTGGTATTCAATATTTCTGCTCACCTAATCTGATTGTCACGCTGCAAGGTCTAGACTCATAAACACCATGGCGTTGGTATATATATGGTTGTCCAAGTGGAATATCACAAACATCTAGAGGAGTTACATCACAAATTACCTCATCTTTGAAAGGTTTTATAGATTATGAAAGGCGATACTGCTAGTGCACTTCAATATCTCTCCCTTGACTTACCCATCCCATTGAATAGGGTTTAGAGTGTACTATTATTTTCAGATTCAATCTCTTCACAGTCTCTGCTGATATTAGGTTCTTTTGACTTCCACTGTCAACAATAAAGTGCAAGGATTTTCCTCCAACCCACATCTGTGAGTGCAACAATCTTTCCTTGTCCTCCTGAGGCAATAACTTTGTAGTAGCTACTATTGTATATGGATCAGCCTCAATAACCTGTTCATGACTTTCTTCTGTGCAAGATTCTGCCACCTTAGGTTCTGCCTTGTCCTCATACGTCTCCATCATTAAAAATTTTATGGTTCTGTAATCTTTTGTGTTATGAGAGGGACTTTTATGGAATTCACACCACATACCGTTATCTTGTGCCTTCTACATACCCCATGCCTTTTTTGGTGGTGAATTGGGAGAAGATTCCTTGGAGGTTTGTTTCCATGCAGTTTTGCCACCTTCACCCTTCCATTCTGTTTTAATTTCTCCTCAATTTTTGTAGCAAATTTATATGCACTAGGTAAAGTCTCTATGTTCAAGAATTCCATTTTGGTTTGGATATACCTATGGAGCCCACTTTGATATTTCAAAACTCGGTGCTTCTCACAATCTTTGATGCCAAGCTTTGCTACTAAAGCATGAAACATATTAGTATATTCTTGAACAGTTTGGTCCTTTTTCTATTCAAGAAATTTCCACTCCATATATTTATGTTCATATATATCTACAAGAAAATATTCTTCCTTTATGTGCTCCATGAATTCTCCCCATGTGGGTTTTTGATCAAAAATAAAAGTACTGCCAATTTCTTCTGCCTTGGATGCTAACTTTTCTTCCCACAAATCTTTCACATGATTTTCATCTTTGAGAAGAGTGAAAGTTATTTTCTCTTCATCTGATAACTAGTTGACAGAGAAATACCTTACCAGTTTTGAAACCCAATCATCAACAACATCCGCATCAATCTTTCCTTGAAATGTGGGTATATCAAAATTCACTTGCACCTTGAATGGTGTATACCTTGTGAATGGTGGGTTTTCTTGTGACCCATGACTTTCCAGCATTTGATTTAACTTCTCCATTATTTCTTCACGTTGTTTTGTTAATGCATCTACAACCAACGCTTTAATGTCATCGTCGGTTTGCAACTTATCCATTTGTGATCATGTGCATCTCAAAGTAAGGTAGTTTGAAGGATTTCTTATTTCCAATGCCAATCTTTGATATGTTAATCATGTGTGATATGACATGCAGGAGCAAACTTGCTCTGATACCACTGATTCGAATTATGGATTCGGATGACAACACCTGAGTGAGAACCTGCAGTATTGTAGATTTGTTTACACGAACAAGGTAAGCACATAATTGAAGAAAACCAAAAAGTAATCCATTCAATTCAAAAATCCAACATATGATAGTTCATGAGATTCCAAGGGTCACCAAAGCCCCTTGAGAATCGAAACTCAACAGTCATATTTGTTTATTACATAATAAAATCCAAAACTATGAAATTTTCAAAAAAACTATATGACACTTTGTCCTAACTTTAACTAGACATAACTTTCTACTCAGGACTCGAAATTGTGAGTCGTTTAACTCATTGGAAAGGTCTCAAAGAGTTGAAGGCAAATTCCTGAAAGAACATGCCTATGACAATGTTTTAAAGGACAGGCCAAAGTTTCAAGGGTTGAAAATGCCCCAAAGGCCTTCAAAATACCCAATTACTAACACGTAGAAAAAACTAGAAAAAATATGAAAATATTTTTTCGATATTTCAAATTTGTTTTTGATTAAGGAAAAACAAGTTTTTAAGGGACCAGAAACCCTATACAAGACAGGTTTTAGAAGGACCCGCAACCCGAACTGAAAGATAAACTTGAAAGACCACTCAAAGAAACAGAACACAATAGAGATTTGGCCTAGCTAATCAAAAGAAGGGGAACAACATTAACCCCCACCAAAAACCTACAGGCTGCAAAAAACCAGCAACCCTAACCCAATCAGGAAGGATCAAGAATTTGACCTACCCTTATGGGATCGAAGGGTCATATCAAAAGAGGACTGGGACAATTTAGATTTTTTACTTTTAACAGTAATCCATCCCTCCTCAACCCTAGCAGCAGCCTTTTTCCAAGAGGATGGGTCCAGAATAGAGGACCTCCCCTCATTAGGAGGAATAGAGCCAGCATCCAGAGAGGCAGAGATAGCAACAAAAATCTAAGATGCGATAGGGTCATCCATCGAAGAGGAAGATCCATCATTTTTCAAACGATCACTCGCGATGCCACCGCAAGCATCCACACATTCCTGAGGCAAGGCAACACTAGAAACAAGAGGCATACCCTCAGTCTGAGGAACCTGTGCCACCACCTGGGAGAAGATTTTCTTTTTAACAAAATAGTGTTGAGAGGATGCACCCTTCCACCAAGAAGCAGATCTTTTTTTCTTTTTATCTATTTCACACCCTACAGCAACATGTCCAGTCTGGAAGCACTTTCGACATCTAAAGGGGATACCTTCAAATTCGAGTGGTTGGACCTAAGATCCCAAGGAAGATTCAATCTCTAACCCAGCCGGAATCCCTTTAGAGACATCAATGTTAACCAAAATACGAGCATAAGTAGAATGATAAATTTGGTAAGATTCTTTATCAATCATTAGGAATTCGTCTAAAGCCTCCCCCACTTCCTCTAATAGAGAGTCTGTCCATAGATGAAGGGGAAGGTTAGGGTGCCTAACCCAAATAGGAATCTCATTAAATGAATCAGTAGATGGGTTAAAGCTTGAGAACCAAGGTTTAACCATCAAAACATATTTGTCCTCCCAGCTGAAAGGATTAATCCCTAAGATTTTCGATCTGTCCTCTGCATATTCAAATTTAGTAATGAAAAAACCTTTGGCTGAAGGAAAAATGTTAACTGAACCTTTTATGATCAATTCCCAACTTTGGGAAATCCAAGTGTGCAACTAAGGAAGGCTTGGCCAAAAACTCCAAAACCTACAGATCAGACCATGAGCTTCAAACACAGAGGAAGTGTGGATGATCTCCATATCAGATATTTCAAATTTGTTTCTGATCAATACAACACAATAATAACATAAATCTCAACATGGAAAGCATCCAAAATTTATTACAAAACTGATACAACTGAATCACAAAGATAGTCATCAACAAACACTTAGCAAGGATCAAGCCATAAGCTCATAATGCCAACATGCAACAATAAAGAGAGCCTCAAGAATGTCAATACACATAAATAGGGGCAATACATGAATCCAATAACATAGAATGATCCTCCATAGTGAGGCACAACATAACATCTCGTTGGAGCTACAATTAACCATCCTCAACAACAAGGAATCACTCAACTTGTTGGAGCAACATATCAAAACCTCAACAGACAAGCACAAAATCACTTGATGGAGCCCAAATGAATTCACACACATTACAAATGAATGGAAAAGTGCCCCAAAACCATCAAACATAATAAAACAAGCCTCTGGAATGAAGACCCAGCAGAGAAATCAATTGAAGGACTCAAAAATCCAACCTAGAAATCTGTTGACACTACTTTGGCATTATTGAAGCCTAGAGTAGCGCTATTGCAACAAGGGACCAACTCACAAAAAATGGGATACATAGATACTCAAATTTGCCCCGATTCGGGCACGGGCCTTACAATGGCATAAATACGACCTAGAAGTCATTAAAATCCAATAAGAAACCAAAACAAAGCCTTGTTAAGGCCAACAATACAACGCATCCAAGAATTCCAACTTATATCAGTAATAACTTGCACAAAAAAGATTGCAGACATAGCCACTCCATATCTAATCAAATTAAAAAGACACAAGATAGAGTATGCAACAACAAATACATTCACAACCAACTTATAATCAATATATCAACACACAAATTCCCTTTTTTGGCAATACAACACACAGATTCATAAAATCATATATATATATATATATATATATATATATATATATATATATATATATATCTTTTTCCCAAAATGTTACTCTCAATTACTGATAATAGAATAATCATTCATTCCCAAATCTCCCTAAACAATCTTTTAGCAGTCATAGAGAAAATATCTCTTTTCAAAAATCAAAATGCAAGAATGGAAAAAGATCTCCAACCTAGAAGTATAGTGATGGTAATGCAATCATAGAAGAGAAAAAATCCAAACCAACAAGCTTTCCAAAATTCAACCCAACCAAGCAATTCTCACTCCAAGCAATTCTAAAATCCAAAAGTCGCAGAAAGATATCCCGAAGTACAACCACGAAAAATGCTCACAAAGCCAATAAATAGAATCTCATTCAAGACTACAGAAGAATATCCACCAATCAAAATATTCCAATAAAATATATTCTATACCAACCCCCTTCCAAAAATCGAGGTAAGAATAATATTATTTACTTACTCTCAAATCTCAACCAATAAAATAATAGGGTAGGTATAAACATAATATTTAATTACTCAATTATTAACAAGAGAATGTAATAATAATAATATAATAAAAAATAATAATAAATTAAATCCCAATAAAATAAATCAAAGGCAATATAGATAAATGCTCCAATTAAATAAAAAACCACAAATAATATAAATAAATAAACAAACAATTAAATAATATTATCCTCGCAATCACAACTCCCAAGAGGGCCAATCATAACAAGGGGTAGGTACATAAATAGTAACAAATAAATAAAACAACAATGCAAATAAATAAATAATCAAAACATTAAATAATTAGATAAACAATAAATAAATAAATAATCAATAAAGAAGATAAATAAATAAATGTATGGACAGACATAAATACCCATCCACTAATTAAACAATAAAAATATAATAATCCAATAAATTAAAAACTCAAATAATAAATCAAAACCAATATAAATAAATAATAAATAACCAATAAATAGATGAGTCAAAAATAAATAAATAGATAAACAATAAACAAATAATTAAATGTACAGATACATATAAAATAATCAAATAAATAATAAATAAATAGAGGGATGTACAGATAAGCATAAATACTCAATTAATATAATTCCACCAATTTAATTATTAATTAATTATAAACTCCCAATAAATAAATATGTATAAATATATTGTATTTGTACTAACCATTATTTAATAATTTACGCCAATGGCTATAAGGAGTAATTTGATTAATTAATTTCCATAATTCCAAATAACCAATAAAATATAAATCCATAAAATAAACATTAATGAATAATAATTCTCTAATAATAATAATAATTGCACATTAATGCCAAACAAATGGCACGACTGACTTAGGCGGTCGTGGTTATTCTTAAATATAGGTAGGGTTTATATCTCAAAGTTGTTTGAATGCTTTACTATTCAAATTAACAGTATAAATTTCTATACGGTTGTAAAACACTCAGTATTGTCATTGTGTCAGTTTGTTTGGGCATTGGAGCCTCGACCCCACAGTAAGTGGAGGGAAATAGTGATTTATATTACAGTTTTCATTTCTTTGCTTTGCTTTAAAATGGATGTCAAAAAAAAGCTTGTGTCGATCATTGGTCAACAAAGCCAAATTTAAGGGAAAACGGGTTGTAACCATATCTGAATGCTAAAAAGTAGTCATTGGTGCCCCCTGCAAAGAGGGCGAAAATACCTTGTGGATTTATCAAGTGCTTCTCCCACAGTAAGGCAGTTGTGCAAAATTATAGTAATCTTAAGAAAAGCGACATTCCGGCTCGCGTTATGTATTTCGACCAAGACGACTAGATGGATTTCCCGTCTAAAATTGTTGTGCTCCTCAAGCAGGATTTCCAAGATGGTAAGACAGTGGTGGAAGTGGCCATTGATGGGTTTTTGTGCCTGGTGGATTTTATCCATATGCTACTGATTCATTTGAAATCTAGCACCCATAGATCCATTGCCTGGATAGACGTTGATGGAAAATGCTTTTTCCCCAAAATTCTCTATGACCCCAAGGGTGATAGGCATTGCACTTCAAATGACGGTTTTGAGCCTGAAAATTGTAAAAGTAGTTCGTGACAGAGATCCAAAATCTATCCAAGTGGAGCTGGGTTCTAGTGATTACGATTCATGTGACTCTGAAGGCCCCACTTTTGCTAGGGTTTGCATTGCAAATGAGGCTTTTAAGGGCGTCGGAGATAATTTGATCAAGTTGGGTGAAGATGAGCATGAGTTTGTCGATGTGAGAAACAAGTTTTTGGCCTACCTTAGAATGCTAGCGACTTTTACAAGTGTTATTGGAATTTATCGCAACTTGCATGGCAGTGTTGTGAAGCAATCCCAATTGAATTCTTTTTAGGTGCACATAGATAACATTGCCAGAAAGAATGGGGATGATGCCAATGTCCAATGTGCTTGGCATGGAACCTCGAGGGATGGCATCTGTGGAATAATAAAAAATGGTTTTGTGTAGCCTGTGACCCCGAAACATGGTGTAGTTTATGGTAATGGAGTCTACCTTGCACCTGCAAATCGCTCGCACGTTAGTGCAGTATACTTTGATATTGATGAAAATGGCGAAGAACACATGCTATTGTGTCCCATAATATTGGGGAATACGAAGGTGGTGATACCTGGCTCACGGCAATGTCATCTTAGTAATGAAGATTTTGATAGTGGCATAGATGATATTATTGATCCAATGCATTACATCGTGTGGAGTACACACATACTTTGCTAGAATATGTTTTTATCTTTAAGGTTTATCTGCAGTTACATGAATATTGGTCTAAATTGAAAGCAAGACAACATGCAAGATTAGTGCCTACGACTGTTGGAGGTTGATCGTCTGATCCTGCATTGGATAAAAAATCAGGTCAGATGCATCCTTCAATGAATGAGAAGATGAATCCTGACCCCCAAAATTGATTCGTTAGTGGCTTTGAAGTTTTGAGAGTGGTGAAAATAGTCCACTCTGCAAGTTTGCGTCTGTGATAATTAAATTGCAAAGAATGTTGCTGAATGTTCATCTATGGGAATCAAAACTTGATCTGTATATAGGTTATATGGAGGTCGTGTCTCTTTAAACAAAAGGCATACTTTTTGTCAAACATGAAGAATAATGCATCATTTTTGAAATTTATATAATTTTATCTGTATGTTGACAAGCTGCATGTGGTCCAAGCAATATATTTAACTAGTTTTGATGGATAGGGCAGCAAATTAAGGGCATGGTTTTGACTCCTGATGATATGGGTGACATTTTGAAAGAACTATCCCTTTATTTTATTTTTTGGAGTATGCCTTTGTATATGACTTGTTTTGCAATTAAATTTGAGCCATGCAATCTAATGGTTGATTTCAAAAATAAAATAAAATTGCACATTAGTATTAAATACTAATGTAATCCATTGATTTAATTTAATATTGATAAACTACATAAACCGATTAATTATTAATTAATAAATAATCACAAACTCATAGGGAAACCTAACATAAGGTTGAACAACATACCACATGACGTAGACCAACGACTCAAGCCAAGACACAAATTGACAAGAGTATCAACTTAAGCCTAGAGTATGAGAGGGAAACACATGCCATCTCCAACAACTTTCCATTGGGATAAAGATGCGCTCAAACTTGTGAGACCAGATGGAGTCGATGTCTGGTACTTGCAATCCTGCATCCACCACTAAACGCAATACAATATATATACAACACATATACATCATAAATGATCAAGCAAGTGATAGAGAATCGCAACGTCATATGGTGCTCACAATGAGTGGTATGACATCGTCTCTAATCACGAAGATACTAGAAGGTAATCACAAACATCGTAGCATCAACTCAGTCATCATAATCATAGAGTAGGTTTAGCGTAATCATAATGTCATCAAAATCCCATAAGCAATATTCAGTATTGATACCAAACAAATGTCAATTATGTTAATTGATACAAATCAGAATGCGTGATTTAGTAATCGATGAACATAAACAAATGATATAGTATGATTATCAATGTTAAGGATTTGATCGAACTGAATAGGTTATTTATATGCAAATGTAGCATGATTATCAAAGAAGAATTAACTTGGATAAGATGAGAATTTAAATCTTTCTCATATGATTATCCTTAAGTATTGTGTGTTTAGGCAATACTAATATCACATACTTAGGTAATATCCTGTCATCACAAGATTGACATGATGGACATTTGTATCACATGTTTAGGTGATACTACATATCATGTGATTAGGTGATATGATTTTCTAAAATGAGAATTTAAATCTTTCTCATATGATTATCCTTAAGTATTGCCTGTTTAGACAATACTGATATCACATGCTTAGGTGATATCCTATCATCACAAGATTGATGTGATGGACATCTATATCACGTGTTTAGGTGATACTTCATATCATGTGATTAGGTGGTATGATCTTCTAGAATGTCAGATTGAGTAAAGAATGCTAACTGTCATTTGAATTGTGATGCTAGAGTATAATTGTTTACATTTATCTTACCTAGCTAAGAGGGAGTATTCATGCATGATAGCTTCGGTAAGATAAATGATTGAATGAGAGATAAATGAACATGCATTTGTTTAATGTGATAGAAAGGTAATTTGCTTTGTAATTTGTATTTGCATATCAATAAGATGTTTAATGTGTAAACTTCTTTGTCATGAAACGATATTTTGGATTTTATCCCCTGGGTTCATATCTAAGAGGTGATGATCTCTCAAGATAATGAACACTTGTATGTAGACATTATAAGGTGACGATCTTATAATGTCCAAATCAGTTATCATGTTGGATCTCTGGTGTGTCATGGATGTACCATGATTGTGTTGTGGTAAAACATTTGTATGAGGTGTTTTGTGCACATACCACAACTTGGATAAGATGAGAATTTAAATCTTTCTCATATGATTATCCTTAAGTATTGCATGTTTAGGCAATACTGATATCACATACTTAGGTGATATCCTGTCATCACAAGATTGACGTGATGGACATTTGTATCACTTGTTTAGGTGATACTTCATATCATGTGATTAGGTGATATGATTTTCTAAAATGAGAATTTAAATCTTTCTCATATGATTATCCTTAAGTATTGCGTGTTTAGACAATACTAATATCACATGCTTAGGTGATATCCTGTCATCACAAGATCGACGTGATGGACATTTGTATCACATGTTTAGGTGATACTTCATATAATGTGATTAGGTGGTATGATCTTCTAGAATGTCAGATTGAGTAAAGAATGCTAACTGTCATTTGAATTGTGATGCTAGAATATAATTGTTTAAATTTATCTTACCTAGCTAAGAGAGAGTGTTAATGCATGATAGCTTCGGTAAGATAAATGATTGAATGAGAGATAAATGAAGTCTCTCATTCAATCATTTATCATATCGATTATTATAATGGAAACCTTCAAGCAATTAATTCTTCTTTGATAGTCATTCTACATTTGCATATAAATAACCTATTCAGTTCGATCAAATCCTTAACATTGATAATCATACTATATCATTTGTATATGTTCATCGATTACTAAATCATGCATTTTGATTTGTATCAATTAACATAATTGATAATAATAATAAATGATTAATCAAACATCGATTAATATCGGGTTATATGTGATTCAATATATA